>NW_015512712.1:2647-3387 GCF_001515645.1 Sinocyclocheilus grahami | reverse complement strand
GTTGTGCTGCTTAATATTTTTGTGGAAACTGTGATAAATTTTTTTCAGGATTTTTTGATGTATAGAAAGGTCGAAATAACAATACTTATTTTAAATAGAGTATTAATTATTAAGTATTAATTCCTTAAAAAAAATCATACTGACCTCAAAAATTTGAACAGTAGTGCATAAATCTTGCATAAACCTTGTACATATAAATAAGCACATAAATAAATATTTATGTGTTAAATATTATGTATAAATAAATAAACTCCCGCTCCTGCTTTCACAACACTCTCATAAATAAATTCACTGCATTTCTTTTTGAAAAAAACAAAATAGCAATGTTGAAAGTGCTGAGTCTCCTGGAATTAGCTGATTGGACGTACACAGCATTCATTGACATCTATGCACATACTTGGGATTTCAAAAACATTCTGACCCTTCTCAACAGGGAATGAACTACTTGGAGGAGCGTCACCTAGTTCATTGTGATTTAGCGGCCAGGAATGTGCTAGTGAAGACTCCTAACCATGTGAAGATCACTGACTTTGGCCTGGCCAGACTGCTGGGTGCAGAGGAGAAGGAATATCATGCTGATGGAGGGAAAGTAGGTCACGCATCAACAATCCACTGATTCAAAATCATCAACTGTAAAAGAAATCAACCTAAATGTATAGGTGCATATACATATTTGTTGATATTTACAAGAAAGTTATTTCAGCTGCCTTTGCTAATTTTTTAGGTGCCTATAAAGTGGA
>NW_015512712.1:0-1317 GCF_001515645.1 Sinocyclocheilus grahami | reverse complement strand
TATGACGGCACCCATTCACTGCAGAGCATCCATTGCTGAGCAAGTTTCTCCAAATCTGTTCTGATGAAGAAACAAACTCACATTCTGTACATCTCGGATGGCTTTAGTAAATCAGCATTAACACAGATTAATAAATGCTGTGAAAAAGTTTATGATAGTTCATTATATTTATCACAATAACACTTTATTTGTAAAGTGTTAATTAATGAATTTACTCTTCAGGGGTCACTGTGTGGGAGTTGATGACATTTGGATCCAAACCATATGATGGAATCCCAGCCAGAGAGATTGCAGATATTCTGGAGAAGGGAGAGCGTTTGCCACAGCCGTCCATCTGCACTATTGATGTGTATATGATCATGGTCAAATGTGAGTGCTAAAGTTGCAATAGAGAGGAGAACAGAAAATTATCATTCAAATGGAATGTAATGGTAGCTACAATGTGGCTATATGGCTTATTATGCATCACATAAACATTTCAGATGAACATGAGAAAAGACATTGTGAACTATATAGATTGATATACAACATAATAGCGTAATACATAATAGCACAGTTGAACGTCAGTTGAAATGACAGGACATACATTTATGTCTACCTCTAGGTTGGATGATTGACGCTGACAGCAGACCTCACTTCCGTGAACTTGTAGCAGAGTTTTCAAAAATGGCCCGAGATCCATCCCGCTACCTTGTCATTCAGGTAGTTCACAAAAAAGATCTGTGCATTGCTTTTAGGAACGAAAGATAAAATCACATAATTGTAGAAGTTTATATATTTTAAAAATGAATTACTCAAATGAGAGTTTTTCATTTGGCATTATACACAGGGAGATGATCACATGTTCCAGCCCAGCCTGACGGATTCGAAGTTCTGCATGACGTGGATCAGTACAGAAGATATGGATGGTGTGGTAGATGCAGAGGAATACCTGCTACCCAACAAACGATTCTTCAACCAATCACAACCACCACCGATGCCTCAGTATCACAATACAGCAGTCAGTATCTCCTTCTATGGAATATTATCATTTAAAATGTTATTAGCCAAGTACATGTCATCAGATATGATTCGTTGATCTTTTGTGTATTGTTTTAAGGACAACTACACGAATGGTGTGATGTTGCGCTACATTACAGACCCCACGCTTACAGACCTCATGCTGCCAGGTATTACCATACATTTTATGAGTTTTAAAAAATGATTTTTGAAACCAAAATGAGGCAAATATTTAGTGTTATTTTAGTATTATTTATATACAGTTATAGCATTTTTTAATATTTTGAATTTTATTGATATGTACTATATATATATATA
>NW_015512711.1:7962-8200 GCF_001515645.1 Sinocyclocheilus grahami | reverse complement strand
TTCTACTTCATTATTTCCATCTTCTGGATCCTCTATATTAAGGCTTTCCATTGCTGCATATAACCCTGTAAAGCCTGAAATAGGAAGTAGTAGTTATATTTTGAAATGGAATGTATTTTGTTGAGTATCAAAATTGATTCATCATCAGGCTCATATACTGTATATACACTCTAAAAAATTATGGGTTGTTTCTACCCAACTTTGGGTCAAATTTGGACTAACCCAACTTTTGGGTTAA
>NW_015512711.1:5433-6786 GCF_001515645.1 Sinocyclocheilus grahami | reverse complement strand
AAGGCTTATTTGTTGTAAAAGGACATTCCCAGGATGGTTCTCAGGTACTTCTGGTGGTATCTCATCTTTTTCATTACATTTTGCACGCACTGACCAGTGTTTTTCTCCTTTTCCACGGGTTCCACCGACTTCATAGACTCTGTTTTCTGGGATGTGAGGAATTAAATGAGCTCCCAGACTTACAATCTTATAAGCCAGAGAAATGACACGAATGCTGTTGCCCATTAGATTGCAAATTGGGGTGGTCAGTCCCTCTCCATAAGCGGATGGGTTGCCAATACCGTGTTTATCAACATCCAGTTTGATTTTCTCCATCACTTTGGCGAGGGATATCAACGAGCTTCCTATAAGTTTGGGAATCTCATCTTTTACATCCAACACTATTGCGTAGAGAGGGGTGTTCAGGAGATGGGTATGTAACGTGTGCAGATTGATTTTTAAAAAGACACGATTTGCCTTTAAGGAAGAAATACTTGAGATGTTCCCCATCATGGGGTTGAGACATTGCCTCAGGTGATAGGCACAGATCAGCGTATCCTGATTTAGATGGAAGATGCTCTTGTTTTGATTGGTATATCAGCAGTGTGGGGAAATCTAAGAAGCGAACAGCTAATGCAGGATCCAAAACATTGCCACGTGAACCGTCAAAGCGAATGCAATCGATCAGCAGTTCCAGTGAGAAGAGAGTTTCTTGCGTTGATGACATGTTCCTTGGAGTGAGAATAACACAAAACGCTTTCATACAAAAACAATCATTTTTAGAGGAGACATTGTTTATATATTAAACGTAATGGAGAGAAAATTAACTCGGGATTTATACGTCACGGATGCCGTGGGTTACTGGGAAATGTAGTTTATTAGTTTTTTCCCTTTCTAAAATTATTTTAAGCCATATTGTAGTGTTTTTGTTTAGAAGTAAAATGCTAATAAAGCGTATATATTATTAATAAGTATAATACTGATTGATAAGTGGAACTATTTTTATTCTTTTTTTATTGTACTCTAATATAATGTTAAATTATTATTTTATGGTTTGCATATTTTCAACCATGTACACTTGGTAACGTGTTGCAAATGAATGGAACGTTTCTCTTGATGTTGTTCTGTGGTTGTTAAATAATAATAATAATAATAATAAGAAGAATGATGTTATTGATCCTACTTTGGAGAAATTCCTACTTACAAAGCAGCACAATTTTTTTTCATAAATACCTAAATATCAGAGAAAATATTATAAATAATGTAAAATATAGTAGAAATAGAAAACATTGAAACAGGTCAGTTAAATGTGTATTAGAGTAGTAATCATTATATATATATATATATATATATACACAGTGGGTACGGAAAGTA
>NW_015512711.1:3130-4120 GCF_001515645.1 Sinocyclocheilus grahami | reverse complement strand
ACACACACACACACACACACACACAGTGGGTATAGAAAATAATCAGTCCCTTTTAAAATAATCACATTTTATTGCTTTGCAGTCTGAAATGAAGACAGACACCACCGTTTTTGTTTCATCCAGCTTTGTTTGCTCAGTGTATCTGTGCGTATGCAAAAGCATTATAATTTAATGCATAGTTTCACATGAACCAGTGGCCAGTGTAATGTCTTTTTACTGGTCAGCTGCAGGCATATTTAATTAAATGCATCATTATTCATTTGTTTATTTATTTTTGCATTTTAATACAAGACGAAAAGAAAAAATATATAATTAATTAGTAAACGTAATGTTGTTCACACATTTCCACAAAAGCGGTCAATAAGTTAACTTCACTAAATATTTTTAAATATTAAATTCAAGCATTATAATATACACTAAATTAGTTTTTTTGTTCTTTGAATAATCCAAATTTGTATTGAAGACTAAAAATGATTTCCCACAGTCTTCCAGTTGGGGCCACTATTACTCCAGTTTCAGATCATAGTTGGTTTTTAAACTGATTTCCAAGAATATTTCATCCTTTAATACACAAAGACCAAACAATCTCATTCTTAATGGCCTGATGTGAAAACTATGAAGTTTTCAGAAATACTTTTGCTGAAAAATCAATGTACTGCTGTATATACATTACTGCCTTCCTAGTGAACAAGTGCGTGGGCGGAGTTTGGCAACAGCTCGACCAATCACCTGCCGCGGTGGGCGGAGCCACAGACCGGCTTCATGTGATCCGACCAAACGCCAGTATTTGGCTTGAGTAAGTGGAGGGTGAAGGTACCAGCTGTGTCTCTGTATGGAATATAAGAATTCACTACATCTGTATTTTAAAGGAATGAGGCTGACGTTCATCTGCACATTATGGGAGTTTCTTTGACTCTGAATGCTGAAGGTAAGCTTCACTTTTTTGAATAGTAGCCTACTACCAGGCAGAGTTGTTACTGTGTTGCGATT
>NW_015512711.1:0-1949 GCF_001515645.1 Sinocyclocheilus grahami | reverse complement strand
TCCTTGTGTCAAGGTTAATAAAGGCATTTTCTTTATAGCCATATCCGTAATACGTGAGGGACACAGACAGGAGAAAATCCTTCTGATGTTCAGTTCTTTCATACCGGCGAACAAAACTGCATGCCTGTCTCTGAGGATGAATCCACCTGGAAAGCCTTTATACTTTGTAGACTCAGAAATGCATTGTTCTTCAAGGCGAAGTGTGCTATTAAAATAGTTTCTCCTAGTCTAATTTAATGTACAGAGACAACTATACTGTATGTGAACTTTCAGTATGTTTATTTCCCCAAAAAGGGATTTGGTTGCAGATGGTGGGAATAATGCATTGTTAAAGTCATGATGAAATGGAAGTAGCGACAGATATTTTCTTCCACATTGTGATGTACACCGAGTGAAATTAATTATTGAAAAAAAAAATACAATTGTAGAGCTGGGATTTGGTTCAATACATCGGTTATTTTGAGATGTGGGCATTGCACAAAAAAAAAAGTGAAATATTTACTTATGCACGGAAGAATTGTTCTCAATAAGATCAACATGCATTTAGAAAATAGATCGGATGCATTTTGATTTAATGCGACCATTAATGCAAATAACTAACAGCAACTAACCATCTAGTCATGCATGCATAAATAGACTTATTGAATCTCAGATCTGTTGTTGTTGACATCACAGGCCGTACATCCAAATCAAACTCTACAGCGCTAATTGATCTGTCTTTTGGTTGAAGCCAAGCAAACTGTACAGATGCCACATGTATAAGTGAGATGTAGGCTATAGATTTGTTTCTCAAAAATATCGACAAGGTGTATGAAAGACTGTGACATTAGTCAGTGTGCGTTTTAAATAGTCTGAAAGCAGTTTAAAATTGATGCAACATGATTGATGCAATTTTGAAACATTAACATATTGTGTTCCTGTTTATTACTGTGAAGCTGCTTTGAAACAATCTGTATTGTGTAAAGCACTGTATATAAAAGTGGCTTGACTTGATTGAGGAAATTGTGCATTTTCATTGTTATTGGCATGTTTAAGTTTGTTGCTTCCTTACGTTCCCCTGAGAGAAACGAGAAGTTTTTCTTCCCATCGCTGGGTTTAGATGGCACAGTGGCTGCAGACGGATGTTTGTCTTGCGTTGCACTCCTGAATACGTTCATAACATAATGACAGGAAATTAAAGCTCGTTTTGGAGTCTTCTCTTGAAAATAACATCTGTCAGGACAGGTGGACAGCTGCTCGCTACCCTCACGTCGAGCAGGAACGTTTTGTTTCATGTGAACCAAGTTAATGCCATTTAGAATGCGTTTTGATGGGTTATTTGCATTGTTTTAGTGTGTCGGAAATGGAAATGTGTTTCAATCTACTGTAGTACCAGTCTGATTGAATAGGACAGGGTTGTGAGACAACAAACATCTAATCCGTCAGACAGGAATAGAATATCTTGAGATGTGGCAATCGGGACCAATGGATGCCAAGACAACTGCTTATCGCTGTTATCGCCCTCATTGCGTGATATTACAAGGATATTTCATGTTTAACCAGAAGAGAGAAGATGGACTCCAAATGAAATGGATTAGTAGAGGCCATCTGCTCTTCATGTTTGCGGGCAACTCATTCAACAACTAATGGAGCCCATCAAAAATGACCTTTCATAAGGCAATTGTCACTATTACTAATGCTTATAGTGATTTATACAAACCATTGACACTGAGCATGAAACTTCAGTATGTGATTCATCCAAGATGTTTGTGCTCCAAACATGAATGATTCCTCAAATCATGTTTCTTGTTGAGATGTGATCGATTTTTATTTATTTTTTGCTTGGTGGGTGATAAAATGGGCAATCCACAGACTCAAATCATATCTACAGACCAGAATATCACAGAAACTTTTGGTTTGGGTGCATTGGAGAAGATATTTTTAATTGATTTTATTTTTATTGCATATCA
>NW_015512710.1:2034-8200 GCF_001515645.1 Sinocyclocheilus grahami | reverse complement strand
ATTTTTGAGACCAATTCATGTGAAAAGTGAAAGACTGAGAGTAAATGCAGAGAACAAAAGTTGCCCTTTCAGTTCATGCAAAACAACTGTAGCTGCATGTGTACTCTAGCATACCAGGGTACGTCATAGATGCCATGGAGATGCAATGCATGCCTGAAAGACAATGAGTAAAGTGCTGACTGTTTGTGCTCATTTACTATGTCAATGGCAATGTGTGTGGTCCTTACGGCATAGGTAAATACACTTATATATCATGGCATTTCATTGGAGCTGCATGTTTAAAGCATACTGACTGCAGCATGATGTGATTTGATCCTTAGATGAACCAATTAGCCACAGGACAGCATGCTTTGAAAGTGACCTGATACACAAAGGGCTTGTGTGTGTGTGCTGGACGTGTGCTGCTAAATGAAATGCATGTTTGTTTGTCGTAATGCACTCAAGCATATTTTTGTAGTGTTGTTTGATGTAAGTACCAGCTGTCATTTTGAGTTTACTCATTTTTCTTGCTTAATTGGAATTGATTCTAGCTGGATTCATTGCACAACACTCAGGACGAAAATGTCTGTCAACTCCAGGACATAGCAGAAGATTTAGGAAAGAAACCTTTTATTACCATCTGTGTTAACAAGCTCCTCTTTATAATATACTTTTGTCATGTTACCCTAACAGACAGCCGGTATAAGCACATCTCTGATCCCTCATTACTCTCACTCTCTGGTCTGTTTTATTCTCATGCTGGTGGAAGGATCCGGAACAATGGTGTCACAACTTGCTAATTGCAGACTGATTGGTAGGTTGGTTAGGCCGAACACAGACTCTGATGAGGGAAACAGGCTGTTATCATTGCTTGTGTCTGAGCTCTGAGTCAAAAGCCCAGAGGTCACAATCTGGGAGGCTTCCAGAGATGATCAGAAGCTTCGGAGATAATAGGGACATGATGACGACAGGCTAGTGTAGATTATCTTCATTCAGTGTAAATTCCAGGGGACAGAGTGAGGGAATTCTCTGTAAAAGGTGGTTAAAGTGATTCAAGTTAATACATGAACTATAAATGGCAAGATCAAATTTGAGCACAGGATTGTTGTTGAGCATAGTTGTAGTCACTCAGATCATCAAAGCACATTTTTGCATGTTGAAGACTCATCAATTCCCATGTATTGAGAAAAGTTTTTCCTTTTTTAAAACACAAACATGCATCTTGTAAAATGTATTTTAATGTCTAATTTTAATTCAGAATCAGTTTTAATGAATGTATTATTAATGCCCATGCAGTGAAGACAATACAAACAGTTGTTAGATAACTGAAAAATGTATTTTATTATTGACTTATTGAAGTTTAACAATATTTAATATTTACTTTTTATTTACATTGAATTCCCATTGAAATTAGTATAAAAAATAAGAATTATATATAAGCAATTAATGTTTAAATTATATATTAATAATAAGTATTATGCTGTTTGTATTATAAAACATATAATTATTTATACTCCTTCACAAGTTGAATAAATAATCCCCCATGAGGCATCCAAGGGAGGAGTTTTTAGAAATTAACTTCAGGGCCTGACGTAATAAATGTATTAGGGAAGTGAGAGATGCATGAGAAATGATTAAAGGTGCCCAGCTCTTACTGGACATGTTTGATCCATGAGGCAGGCTGTTATTATATAGTATTATAGGATTTACGTGACATTTTACATTGACTAACTGTTAGAATAGACCAAGCTTTTTCCCAGAGATTACCCTGTTAATAATGTCACTCAGCTGTGGTGTACCTGCCACAGCAAGTTCAACAGTAAGCCAACTGATAGATTTACAGACTCGAGCCCATTAATTGCACCTGACGTCCAAAGAAACATGAACACAACAGTAAACTGGGGCGTTTTAGTTTCGTAATATTGAAACTGTATATTCTTGGGACTAGAATCTCACATTGACAGAAAATGGCTTATCTGAGACTTTTTGATTTTTTTTCCTCTTTAGTGAGGTGCAAAACTGATCATAATAAAATCATGAAGTCCATATTCGTGAAACATTAATAATAAAATCCTTCTTAACTGTTATTTTCTTTTTAATTTCTTGCTTAAAAGAAAAACTTAAGAATCTTTTGTATTCTCAAAATGACAAAAAACTTCTTATCTTTTTTCTAAAAAGTTGAAGGAGAATTTAATTTCTTAATCTTCTTAAAAATCATCATAAATAGCATCTTAAAGTTAGGATAGTCTCCAAAACCCAAAAGCAATTTTTTGGGTTGTAAACTTGTTGGGTTGTTTCTAATTAATTGTTGTAATTACAACATACTGTGATATTGTTACTATTATGCATGACCACAAGTTAAGCAATGACCGGCATGATTATGTGTGACGTGACTTTTTGCTGAATTTGTAATTTAGTAACTAAAGTGACCAAAATGAATGCAACAGACCATTTAATCTAGAGACAGGCTCTTTAAAAGAAACTATTCAAAATACACAGCAAATTAAAAAATGCAACACTGCATGCTGAACTCCCATCAAGTCAGTTGCAACGAAAATAGCGTGCATGTTTATTATGATTATTATGGTAATTGAAGTGTTTTTCATTCAGTTGGTCAATTCTAGAACACAAAAGCCTGTCAACCTCTTTATACGAAAAAAACGATGTTATTGAGAAAAATATTTGAGAATTTCATAATTGCATTTAAGAACATTTAAATTTAACTCGGAATTTATCTTAAAATAGGCCTATACTTCTAAATTGTTCTCTTCAGAAGATTTTCATGAATACAGTCGCAGAATTATTATATTACTCAAAGAATATGCCTAAATGTATTTGGGTTTGAACACCCTGTGGTTGTGTCTTTTTAAGCTGCCATTTTAAACTTACTCACTTTGATGATTGCACCAAATGACTGTCACAGAAGGGGGAACCCTTCCAAAAAGCTTTACGAACTGTGATCCCCATTCCCTAAGCAGGGAAACAGGGCATGGACCAATGCAACAAATACAGCGTTGAACTTCAATTGCACTGAACCTTAAGCCTTATTAATCTCACAATCCGAGTGCCCCACCTGCATTTCACTGTTTGCTTTGGTGTGACCGGGTGGCCCTGATACAAAATCCATTATTTTCTCTCAGCCTCAGTTCCAAGTAATAGTCCCAGTGCATGATATATAACCACAGACAGCTGTGACCTGGGTTCAAATGCTGTTTTGCGTTTTCATACACTATGAATACACTTGTTATTAGACCTAGTAGCCTCAGGAACATTGGGTAAAAAGTCCTGACTAGAGCCTGTCAAAATTACAGCTTCGCTAACAATGTGAAAAATCATAGGCAATGACAGCGGGCATCAACTCTTGAAGTAGATCCCAAGAAACTTTTGCTGAAATATCAGAAAAATAAACAGCAAGAGCAATGATAAAAATGCTCTGGATTGATGTGAACTCGTAGGATAAACATATGGACAATGCACACATGGTCCTCACGCCCAAGCCCACTTACTTCATTTTAAGATGACATAAGCGAGGATGTGGTGTTGATTATGTTTGGCTGAGGAATGCAAGGAGGGCCATGATTTGTTTCATACTGTGAAAGGTCATGGATCACTATTGATATATTGACTTGCCTCATTTTGAAATGGTATCAGCGCTTGATATGGTCTGGTCCAGGATATTACGTTACAATCTGGTTTCAACAAATCTTGTAACTTAACTCTGTCACTTGTTTCTACAATGTGGACTGCTGTGTTTTCCTCCAGTGTAACGTACTAATGTATTTCTCTCTTTGTCTTCTTCAGGGCTTTATTTTCATATGAGGGAGTGACCAACAATCTCAAACTCACAGATTCAGGAGGTAAGACTAACAATTCCTCCTCTTTCTTTTGTGTGTCTAAATTTTCACCAATGCTCAATAAAGCACAGCAGCAGGGGGTTGGAATTCCATTCATTTTCTCCATAAGTCTGTGTGATTTCAACTTAATAGAAAAAAAAACTGGTTTAGTTGCAGAATTTGCTAAGGCAGCCATGGAAACAGAAACAGGAATAACAGCAAATGACCATCCACTCCTATAAAGCATTGTGAATTACAAAATCAAGTCGATTCGAATATATTTTTATGAATATTTTATATTATCATATAGCTTTTGTACTTATAATCACTGGCTTATTGTTTTAGAATATCTATGGTTTTATCAAGTATAATATTATATATATTATCATCAGTCTTCCCACAGCCATGGAAAAGCTGGACATTTTACCATTATTTACCATTCATTTAAGTGAAGGAAATTAATTAAATATTAAAGTTGATTTTGTAAATCATAAATGTTATGGAAATTTCCATTGAAAATAAATGCTCGGCTCTAAAATAATTTGACAATTGTCGCCATAATTTTTTTTTCTAAAAAGAGTAGTAATTATGAATAACAAAAATCTTGGAAATTCATCGGTCAAAAAGTGTGGAGTGACAGTATTTTGTCTGAGATCAGTAGTTCATTCGTACAAGTCATTAAACATACCTGGACATATTGTTCATTCCTATATAATCTTTGGGATTATTTGCGGGACAGGAGTGTAGACAGGGAAGTAGAGACGAGAGAAGGGGAGTGGGATTGGGACATGTGACACCTCAGACCGGACTTGTACCCAGGTCCCCATAGGTCAACAGCTCCTATATAATGTCCTGAGCTTGTGCACGGCCCACTGCACCACAGCTCTGAGTTTTTGAAATGCCTATGGAGAATATGAATGGAAAAATCAAGGTCACTTAAAATGTGGGCAGTCACTGTTGCGCTCTATCTGAGAAAATTAAAAACTCAGTCTGAGGGCAATCACGCAACATTCATGAGTGAAATGCTTTACCAATTAGGCTGAGACTGCCAACACTGTTCCTCTTAATATCAGACGAAGCAGAAAAATCTCACTTGAGTGCAGAAGAAAAGACCGGCTCTGCTTATTACATCAGACCTGTCCTGTACTCTGGAGATTATCATTATAATCTGGTAAATGAATGCTAGTGTTTCATGGTGGCTGAGGTGTTTACTTTCATGTAGCCATTATTTCATGAAGACAATTTGGACCTCTTTAATTTTGTCCTTCCCTCTTAATTTCTCTCTCTCATCTGCCAGCTGGAGGTTTGACAGAATTGGTTGGGAAATTTCACAGCAGCAGGCCCATGTATGGCCTCTGCAGGGTGGGACTGACAGAAACAGGACAACCACAGATTGTCATGGTTTGCTGGGTAAGTTCGCATGCAGAATCTGTATGTTTATATCAGTTTATTTCAGCCATAACAAATGTATGCAAATAACTACACTAAAATGTAGCTTCTTGAGTTCTCTCCTGAACTGCAAATAGACAGTGTCCTAAACTTTAGATGAAACGTCTGTCTTTCCCCTTCTTTTGAAGTGCTTCAAACGTTTGTAGTTTGTATAACAAATAGTTCTGGATGAGGTCATTTTGCCTTGTTCTGATTGGATATCAGAAGTTTATACTTAGCTCCCATTGGATGTTGCCGTGGGGTGTGAGCCTGAAGTGGTTCCTCATTGGTTGGAGCTCCCACATCATTAAACAGTCCGTGTTTAAGCGAAGGATATGCGGCTCCTGTTGATGAGATGTGTCAATGATTTCACTTCACAAAAGGGCTTTGACCTTCAGACTTGTAGCTGAAGGAGCTCAAATACAGATGCAAAGAAGCATTCTGGGAACCATCCTAATATCCATCGTGGATGTGGTTGCTAAGACGATAAGTGGGAATGATAAGTGGGGTGCCATCTGTAGCCAGTCAGGCATTGTATAGAGGAGGGGGGAGTGGTCTCTGTGACCGGTTAACTGCAAGAGACTTTTTTGTGAACTAGACTGGCACTCACACACACACACACACACACACACACACACACACACACACAGAGTACACACCTCTGATGATGTAGAACAGGGGTGTCACACTCATTTAAGGTTGAGGGCCGGATCGGAGAAAATATCCCCTTGTGCGGGCCGAATTACCTTTTGTTAAACCCTAGTTTGCTCACAATTACATTAATATTAACCATACAAACTACAATATAATTTAAAAAAACATCTAGGACAACTAGATGCTTGGTTATTTTAGGGGTGTGCAATATTGACACAAAATTTCTTTCTTTTTTTTTTGATAGTGATAATTACCATATTTTGCAGAGTGTG
>NW_015512710.1:956-1243 GCF_001515645.1 Sinocyclocheilus grahami | reverse complement strand
TTTTGTTTATTTGAAAGCTTAAGTCTCACACATATAATGGTACTGTCTTTTCTCTTCACGTCTCACATAATCTCTCCTGTCTGCATCAAACAGGTTGGTAATGATGTGGATGAGCACCGCAGAACTGAATGTGCCAGCCATGTCCCTGCCATCAAGACCTTCTTCAAGGTAAAAAAAATTACTAGCCGTTCGTGTCTCATCTGCTTTCACATAACAGAGTTCCTGAACAAAATGTATTTAAACACAGCACTATAATCAGCAGGTTACTGTACTTGTTTGCATGATTG
>NW_015512710.1:0-846 GCF_001515645.1 Sinocyclocheilus grahami | reverse complement strand
CACAGCACTATAATCAGCAGGTTACTGTACTTGTTTGCATGATTGTTCTGACATCTTTTATAGATCAAACTCTTTAAATTTGAGTAATTTTAATGCATTCCATAATACAAGGTATTTTAATAGTGTGCTGGTTTAAACCTTCATTAATCATGTAGTATATGTATACTGCTGCAGCTACATTTGGAAGCGTTCAGATATGGAGCGAGTAAAATAATGTGTTTCTCTCCCACGCAGATATTTGTCTAATTCTCATATACATGTACTTCCTGTGTTTGTATGGCTACAGAATGTTCTGCATCCCTTCTGTAAGGCATCTACGCTCTCTCACTTCATGTCTCTGTGAAGGAACATCACTTAAAGCTGCATAGAAGACATAAAGAGAATGAATCTTCATCATAAACATACATTTATCTTTCTTACATTACAATTGGTACTTTATTTGAACACAAACTTAACCATTGTATAGGCACATTCTCCCAAAAATGTGCACATATACATGCAATTCGTTCGTTTTATTATTTTGGTTATTTATTAAGTCCACATTTCATCCTGCATTGGCCTCTGTTTTGTACATAAAAATCCAAATGATCAGTCAGGTTGAGCTGAGTGCAGTGTTTTTAACCAGGATTTACTTAACTCAAAATGCTCTACCAAATGGTGAGGAGTCATTAAAAGGTTAAGGGAAAAATGTTTTGTGTCTATTTGAATGAATGGGTGGAGTATGTAAAAAAGGCTCTCACACACAATTCTGAAACAAGACGGCCTTCTAATATGTGTACAAACACTCTGTTATATTCTGAGATTTCCCTCTTGTAAATGGTTTCCTTCCTTTGCTAGTATCTGTGA
>NW_015512709.1:7298-8213 GCF_001515645.1 Sinocyclocheilus grahami | reverse complement strand
AAAAGCATATCACATATTAAAAGCATAGTTTATCTACAACTCAATTTCTCTGACAACTAGTCAATTAGGCTATTTTACGCTTCTCTTTCTCACACTTTATATAAATCAATAATACTCTGATCTATAAAAGTGCTTATCACATGACAACAAAGTTTAAGAAGTTAAGGACTCATCAAAAACCACTTTTAAAGAGATCATCCCCTTTTGGAAATAGCCAGTTGGCTTTTGGTACTTCACAGCCATGAATCATGATTTGCTATTTACTAGTCGATTGCAATTTGCATTATTGAGAGCATTAGATTGGACAAAAGTCTGCGTAGTGCAAGATAAGTCCGTTTTAAATCTATAGTTTATCTGCAAAAAAAGCCAGTTCTGTCATTAAGGCACTAATAGCATATAGATTGCAAAGATAACAGACATGGACAATAAGCCGCAAAACTCCCCATTTAATTTCATGAGCTCTTTAAGACTAACACAGCTTAACCATCTCTATCCCAGTGAGGAAAAGGAAGTTCGGAATGTGCAGCGCTTGCTAAAAAAAATCCTGTGGAAATCCAGAGCTGTAATGAGCTCATTGCAAAGGAAATTAGATCATATGCACAGCTTCAGGCCCACTGCAAACATGAAATATGAAGAAATGTTACTGAAAAATAAGAGAAAAAGGAACTGGTGAAAACGGTGTGGAATATTATCATTACATTTTAGAGAAAAAAACACAATTTATGAGGACACAATAGCCTATATTATGATTATTATGTTTTGGTTCCTCGCCACGGTTGCCTTATAGCTTGCTTAGTTGCGGACGCTTCATTTTTGGCACTATTGTCAACTTGATTGCACAGACACTATTGGAAGAGAACTGAAATGAGCTGAACTGACTTTAACTGAAATATTGACTGTTTACTATTGTCCTCT
>NW_015512709.1:4817-5217 GCF_001515645.1 Sinocyclocheilus grahami | reverse complement strand
TATATATATATGAGAGAGAGAGAGAGAATTATCAGAAATGTATTCAAATTTAATGTATGTAATATTTGAGCTCTAAGGTTAAAAGATGTGGACGTTAAAAGGTTAAAGGAGGTTAATGTGCAATATAACTGCTTGGAATGTGCACATGTGAACTGCCCATTCCCATATTTTTCCATACCTCCATCCATTAATTATGCAGCAGTTTCTGATCATCCTAAACTATTTTCATTCTTCTGGCCCACAAATTTTGACTTCAGAATCATAATAGATTATTATTGGCCAGGTCAGATTGCTTATACAAAAATAAATAAATAATTATTTACCAGTTGTTGGTATGAGCATTACATAAGAAAACAAGTTATTCTTATTAAAATAAGACATCAGAACATGCATGGAAAAT
>NW_015512709.1:2644-4695 GCF_001515645.1 Sinocyclocheilus grahami | reverse complement strand
TTCTGCTGACCATTGCTCTCCAGAAGTTTCTATCATGATTTAATATTAAGCTGATTAAAAATGATGACTTGAATTTATAGTTGAATGCGATACTGTGTTTCAAAACAAGTTTACAGTGTACGACAATAGCTAGAAATAGAATGGAAATTAACTGCGCATACTGTTTGATGGTGAACTTTGTTCCCTTTGGCAATATATTGGAATAATGTGCTGCACAGTTAATCACCGACCTATTTTTTCCAGCACCAGTTTAGGCACATTGCTAAATGAGAGTAGTTATGTAAGTTCTAATGGATTCCAAGGTGCTGCACATCAAACTTTAATTTTATTGTAGCTTTCTTGTGACACTACTCGTGGCATGAGGCGGAACTGACACAAAGCTGATAACATTTAGTTATTTCACTAATTTAGGATTTAAGACAATTACATTTGCCAGTTTGCTTGAAAGAGACATTTACTGTTTCCATCCTTTTCAGGTTTTATCATCACTTCTCCATCCCCATAACATCTAAATAACCTAGCTAAAAACACAGTTGCTCGTTCCGGTAAAATCATGTTTCCCCCCTTGTTATTTTGCATTGTTCTTGCAGCTGCAGCCTTGTGATTGTCATATTATCTATAAAAGAACGAAATGGTCATCGGTCAACCATGTAAAACATTATTTAACTATATATGGAAGACCCTGTCTGAAGAACTTTCTCATTGTATTTCATTAGGTTGGCATGCCAAGAGAAATTAGATTTTCCATGCACATGATCTGAACTTGTTCAATTGTAGCTCTAATCTTGAAACCAAGAGGCGTGTGCATTTTATTCAGCTATTTAGTAAGGAAACCAGATTTGTGGTGCTGTAACTCCTGTCAGCTGACAGACACGGGTCCTCTGAGGTTTCAGTAATTTACATAGTACAGTATTCCCATTCCTTTTTGCCTATGAAGTGCTATAACATTTTCATGCATTTCTGATTTTTGTAGCCTATTTAATTTTTTATTTGACTGAAAATGTCTCACAAAGAGATATATCAAATAAATATTTTATGTCAAATAAATATTGTAGAACTGAGTATAATTAGGAAAAAAATAAATGATTTTTTAAAGATTTCTCTGATTTTAATCAGACTTTGCAAATGTCCTGATAATTCCAGGTTCTCCATGTTCATGTCAGTCATAACACACAAATTACAAAAAAAGCTTTTGTTTATATTTGTTTAATTTTTAACAGAATAAAAAAGTGCAATCTCCTGCTCAACAAGTGTCAAAAATCTATTTATATATATTATATATAGGCTATTGTCTTTCTTACTAAACTTTATCAGCAACCAATCCAATATTTTGAGTGAACCAAGTGCACGTGCAGACCCGCAGTGCATAAACTGACAGTGGTGTCTCACAATACACCAAAAATAATATTTCTGAACAGCCCACTATGAATGCCCTCATTCATTCTAGAAATATGACGCTGTACTGTTAAACTAACCCCAGTTAACGTTTCTGGGGCACTATAATAGACGGAATTAAATTCGCCCTATAAACACATTTGCAAATATGTGTCTTAACCTCTGAAAACGAGGTAAATCAATATTTACATTTTATCAATTGCGTGATCATGTGAAAGGAGCATGACGGGGCGGGGCAAACAGACGTCACGCCGCGAACCGACCAATCGCGGCTTCTGTTTTGCGGTTGCTGATTGGCTCGTAAATAGCGAGTCTGCTGTCCATCTCAGTCAGCAGCCTCTGAATCACAGACACCACCGACTCTACGCGGATTTAGCTCCAGAAAAACGCGTTCCTTGCAACCACAACCTCGATATCCAATAGCCGTCTGTGTCGTTCAAAAGAAAAGATCGTGATAAATTAAAAACGGACCGGTTAGAAGCTAAAAAGAGGCGTCTACGCACATCAGCAGCCGTTAGCGGGCTGAGCTAGCCGCATCGCGCAACGCATCTCGCCCGCGAGACGTCGGGCTGAATAACTGTGCGCTTTATTATCTTCATCCACATCAATTAAACTGAACGGTACATCAGAATCGCGGCGGGTTCGGCGGAGCTGGG
>NW_015512709.1:1599-2634 GCF_001515645.1 Sinocyclocheilus grahami | reverse complement strand
GAGTCAGAGGGACACCCTGGTTCATCTGTTTGCTGGAGGGTGAGTAGCAAGCCTGAGGATCTATCAGAGCTATCAGAGCTGTCAACATGATGCCTCTCTCTTTGACTTTGATCCGTTATAGTTGGGCTTGATTGATTTTAAAATTGAATGTCAGGCACATAATTTGCAGAAAACAGGTTGACCGTTATAAAAGGTCAGGTAGATGCTCATTCAACATTGCTGTGAATTATCTAACGTTAGCTAGCTTCTGTCAGCATGTCTTCATGCTACAGATGATCATCGATGCTTGATTTATGAATGCAAGGTCATGCAACAGATTCAGAATAGCCCCTGGTGTTGTCACAGAATCCTCTGGAAGTCTGTAGACATGGCCATTTTCTGATTTTCAGGATGTGTTGTTGCTTTGATGCTTTCACTCGTGCTTTTTGCCATGCAGATTTCAGATGAAAGACCGGAAAAACTCGAAGCTTCAAGCTAAGTGTGAACCTGAAGCAATACCGTTTCCTGTAGCAAATCAGAAATTGTGTTGTAGGCCTGTGGTTTCAACTGTCAGCTTGACGTTGGATGTTTGACAGCAATCTCTCTAGTATTAGTACAGCTATTTGTGACTCCATTCTCATTCCTGCACGTTCCTGACTGCTCTTTTGCACTCTGAGGCCATCCAAACATCATTTTCTGCTAGCTCTTTGAATCAAAGGTTACTCTGCCTCACTAATTTTCACAATCAGGAATGTAACAGAGATATGAGGGTAGTATATCTCTCTTTAACAAGCTTATGTCTCTGAATGTCATTTGATGACTCCGACCCTGCAGGGCGATAAGAGGTCTAACAAGAAGCTTATAATAACAGCAAAACATGTGGGCAAAATCCCGTCATGGGTCATATGAAAACATTGTGTTAAAAGGGTTTTGTCACATAGTGTTGGTTGGTATGTTTTCAGATTAGTTCATTCATACCTATTGCATATGAGAATAGCTGGTGAGGAGTTATAACTATAAGGCTAACCATGAGCAGAGAACAGATCATCTGCCACT
>NW_015512709.1:0-891 GCF_001515645.1 Sinocyclocheilus grahami | reverse complement strand
TAATTCATCACAAAGATAATCAGAACCTCTGTTTCATGCTGACATATCATTTACACAAATGCATTGTAAGTGGCCAGATAAAAATGTTGCACAATGGAAAAAAACAAACAAACATTTCTGTACAATACAAAAGTAAATGTACACATTGTGTTCATGAACAGCACCACAAGTGTTACTTGTGTGGGACCCACTAGGCCAGTTTGGTCAGATGACTTTTGACTGGACTAGTTTGGTTTAGGTCCTGTTTAAAAGGGACAGGTTACTTTAGCCAAGATTTTTTGTCACTTTTCTCCTGGGAGTTTCAGCACTTTGAACACTGCTGTGTAAACCTCAAGTGCAAACTCCTTTTTTGGGGGGGCTTCAAAACTACTAATCATTGACCAGGGGACTTCACTTTGGTGAAACATTTCCATTTATCCATTTGATCTTGAATTTCGGAAGAAATTAAATGAAGCTTCTTTCTTTTCTTCCTAGACTACTTCCCTTTTTTTTCAAAAACAAAACTCCTCATGTAATATTTTTTAAAGAGTAGAATTCCGTAAGTATCTGTGAATAATACAAATCTAGTGGAATTTCTCTAAAAGGCCTCGCAGAGCATTTTAGTAGGAGTGGCAAATGGGTTTTGCTCGTGAATTCTGCATGATCATACTGTTCATTTGCCAACCATAGAGAGGGGAGAGAGAGTGAGTGTGTAAACCGTAGCAGCAACAATCCAGAGGGCTTCATATCTGGGACAAAGTTCACAGCTGCTCCCTGCATGTGGGTCGGTCTTTTGAAAGGCGGCACAAAAAAATAGGCCTTGAGAGATGCAGAGTTTAGAACACAGGAATTCAGTTCTGAGGTCAGCAGTAGGGCTGCACGATTAATCGAATGCGATTGTCGTGCGCATTT
>NW_015512708.1:7145-8205 GCF_001515645.1 Sinocyclocheilus grahami | reverse complement strand
ACAAACCATACATCAATGCAAAGCTTATTTATTCAGCTTTCAGGTTATGTATACATCTAAATTAAAAAAAATGTACACTTAAGACTTGTGCTCCAGGGTCACAAATACCAATATAACAGTTTATTAATATACTGTTACAGTTTTTAATTTTTTGTTTTATATTTATATTTGGTTTTTATTTTTATATTTCCAGTTTTCATTTACTTAAAAAAAATAAAATTCAAATGTATTAAAAACTAGAGCAGCATTAACATTTTCCTTAAAAATCAGGTTTCCAGAAACGACTTCAGGGAGAATGAATAATGACACAATTTTCATTTTTAGGAAAACGATTCCTTTAACACGGAGAGAAAACAGGAATACAATTCTTTCAGGATTCATTCATGCATGAAAAGATGAAAGAGAAACGCGAATCGTTCTCATTGATCTAGTTATTCTGAATCTAATTCATCCAATGCCGTTAAAACGACTGATGTAGTCCGGACTGGTTCTGGATCAGCGGTGGTTTAGCAGTGTGTGTCTCTTTAAGTGTAATCACACTCAGATTGATTATCGTCTTCCTCCTCCTCTTTTCATTAGCTGATTGCACTGGTTTTGTGTGGGTGACCTTGTGTTTGTCCTGCTAATGGATCCAGTGCTGTAGGTCTGACACGACCGCTGGATCCCAGCCCAGATTACATTTACGAGCAGCATCTGATTTGAATGCAGCTGTGTCTTCCAGAGTGCCGCACCCAGACGTCCATCAGAGACGGCTCTGATAGATTCATCAGCCGTTTATATGTGTACAGGTTTTTTTGCATCAGTGCTACAAAATGTGCAGTATGCATATCACTGTAGAACACTGTATCCCACAATGCAATGCACTCAACTTGACCTGGAAGTCATATCAATGGATCATTATTTGATTGGACTGACAAAAGTTACATTTTTACACAAAATTAGATTGCAAACTTTTTTTATTTCTAAGGCAAAAACTTAGAAATATGCTAGTTATATCACGTGTTTATTCTACTGTTTGAAATTATTTTTTTTTGCAGAATATAGTATACTTTTTTTTTTT
>NW_015512708.1:5549-5998 GCF_001515645.1 Sinocyclocheilus grahami | reverse complement strand
AGAGAGAGAGAGAGAGAGAGAGAGAGAGAGAGAGTCAGGATAAATGAATGACGCCGGCGGAGACGTTAAGCAGACAGAAGAGTCGAGGTTCAGGTAGAATGACAGACAGTTTGTGTTCAGCTCTTCTATAAATAGCGCTGGACTCTGCTGGACGTCCTGCGGTCGTATCTGTCTTGAGTAACAGAAATACTCGTGGAGCAGGTAATAAAAACACAGGGCTGCTTCCTGCTGCTAATGGACACCTGTGGCCTTCCCGCCGGCGCTGACGCTTCACTGCTGACGCGGCTCGATTCACGAGGAAACGCTTTAAAATAAGCCTCAGATCTGATTCTGAGGACTGTGACTTGAGGCTAACGGTGTGTCTGCATGAATAAAGTCTGTGGAAATGCATGTCTGTGTTTCCTGTGTGTTAATAGCTAATATACAGAGCCACTGGCTGAATTCAAAAC
>NW_015512708.1:5151-5504 GCF_001515645.1 Sinocyclocheilus grahami | reverse complement strand
CAAAGGTTGCCATACATTACACACAAACTTTCAGGAATAACAAAGATTGCCGTATGATACATATAAACCCTTACATTATATCAATAAACATTTATATACACATACAAATGCAATGATTTAAACCACCAAGGAGCTTTTTAACCATTTCCTCCATTTCTCTAACCTCTGTTACTATTGTACCATTTCCGGGTTATCGCCTTTTTACTTGTTGCCAGTAAAATTTTAAATAAATATTTATCATCTTTTCCGACTTCATCTGGAATATCTCCCAAGTAAAGAACATAAAATGATTTTGGTATATGTAGAGTGAAAATACTAGTAATAGAAGACCGTACGACCTCCCAAAAATGATT
>NW_015512708.1:0-1018 GCF_001515645.1 Sinocyclocheilus grahami | reverse complement strand
TTTTTAGAGTGTTGCTATAGTTCTGGTTTTAGTTAACTGTGAAATCAGTGATTAAATGTGTGTGCAGGTTTTATAAGGGCACGGTCCCGCGGCTGGGTCGAGTGTGTTTGGACGTGGCCATCGTCTTCATCATCTACGAGGAGGTTGTGAAGGTCCTAAACAAAGTCTGGAAGAGCGAGTGAAGGAATGAAGAGCCGAGACGCCTGCACTGTGACGTCTGCAGTCAATTCTTCCCATTAGTTCTGCCTTTAAACACGCACATAATATTGAAAAGAATCTTATTTCATATAACAGCTCTAAAAACTGCAGTCAAATTAACATGAAACATTGTAAGTGCCAAATTTAACAGATTTTAAATATATTATTTAACTGCTAGATTTAATAAAGAGGTTACGTTTGCGCGCTAATAAACGTTAAACTCTGAGCCAGAGAAATAATCTAGAGAAACGTGTGACAGTAAATTAATTTAATGTTTTAACCAGAGAAAATCTTCAAGAGGGAATATTTACATGTTGGGAGTGTATGAATATTTATAGATATATTTACTTAACCTCAGATCATTCCATAATACTGTACGAAAGATATTTAAAATTTGATTGTTTTTTTTTATCTTTCTGACATTTCTACTTAAAATGTTCTGTTTTTATCTAAGGCTAATATTTTTACATTTGCAAAACTTTTTTATTAATTAATTTGAATATATTTATTTTCCTGTTGCCCACGTGCCTTTAACCATCAAACTCTTGACATTTATTTTTCAACACCAACAGACATTTGTAATAATTCTTTTGTCAGTTTTGAAGCATCTTTTGTCGGCCGTGACCTGCTGTATCTGTCTATGTGCAATATCAACTGTATTATATATTCAACTGGAATACAGATTCAGTGAATGTCAAATACATGCATGTACTGTAAATGTGTTTCGCCTCTGAGCGGTCCTGATATGGATTATTAAAGTGTTTCTGCAGCATGCATCTCCAGCTGTGTGTGTGTGTGTGTGTGTGTGTGTGTGTGTGTG
>NW_015512707.1:7899-8214 GCF_001515645.1 Sinocyclocheilus grahami | reverse complement strand
TAACAGCAAAGCCTGTTGAAGTTCTTTCAGTCTTATGAATGCAACCGTGGTGCAACATTTCTCTTCTCTTCTTTCACTACATGGACACAAGAGCTGGTTTTACGCTATATAATATAACTCAATGAGGCTGAACTTTCTTATTGACATCAGGTTGGGATTACTTGAGGATCAGACGTGAGAAGTGAGTATTCTGGATAGTCACTCTTAAAAATAAATAAAGAACCTACAAAGAACCTTTAACATCCATAGAACCTTTCCACTGCACAGAAGTTTTTTTTTGTTTTGTTTTTAGATTATTCAAATATTCTTCACAAT
>NW_015512707.1:6390-7802 GCF_001515645.1 Sinocyclocheilus grahami | reverse complement strand
TTTTTTTTTGTTTTGTTTTTAGATTATTCAAATATTCTTCACAATTTTTGGAAGTCAAAATGGTTCTTCTATGGCATTGCTGTGAAACAACCCTATTTGAAAACTTTATTTTTAAAAGTGCAGATCGTAAACAAACCCACCCCAGTCTTGAAAACACAACGTCTGTGTTGCTGTGTTGTAGCATGAAACTCAGAAGAAGCCAGTTCAATTTACCATGCACTAGTTTCAGTCATGCACTTGCTGCTGACACATATTTTGGAATATCCATAAACATGCTTCAGAGGTTTTTCTTTTATTTATTTATTTGGTTCTCCTTCTTTTCTGCGAACCATCACAACAAACAGTTTTATTTATTTAATATTTTTTTCTTACCCAAAAATGATTCAGAGTCACCCCCAGCTGGTATCAGAACTTCAAAGACTCCACCAGCAGCTCAATCAATTAAAAATTAATTAAAAACAGCTTTCCTGATGTGAGGGGATGGTATTTTCCCTTAAGTTTACAAGTAATTTTTTTATTAATTAATTTAAACATTCACTCTTTAAAAGATTGTCGAACAAGGTATAAAATGCAAAAGTGGAAATCCCATTTGAAATTTATTTTTACTTACATTACTAATTATTACATTTAATGATTATCATTTAATTTGAAATAACCATCTTAATAATTTATACATTCAGTAAATGTTACAAAAAACAGCTATAATGTTTTAATATAAATGTAGATAACAATAATAATCCAGTCAGAATATGTAGATTTTAATACAAACGCATACATTTCCCTTTAATCTTTTTAAAAATGACATTAAAATTAAATTAAATTTAAAACATGTCTTGTTTATTCTGAATAATTCAGTTATTATTAGGCACTATAGATCACAAAATGATTTAGACTGAATATTCTTTATATAACAGTTATGTTGGAGGACACTAACGAATGCTAATTTAGTTCAATGTAAATATGACTTTCAAGACAACTCTGAGAGGACATTCTTCCCTTGAACCGCTCAGATAAACTGGATGGCCATGACGACCACGGCACTTCCTAGAGATGACAGCTGTGTCTTTCACAACACCCCAGAGCAAAAATATGCTAACGATTTTTGTCGCCTCATTCAGTGCATTTAAGCTCAGCCAGGGAGAGACTCTAAGACCGTTTCCGGTATTCAGCATGCCACTCACACGGTTGCACAGGAATTATATTTTCTTCTGTGCCGCTAGGCAAACATTCCTGTGAGAAATCTTTGCTAATCTAGTTCTGTTTAAAAGCAGCAATTACAGGATCCACACGATTTAATTACGCTTGTGTGGAAGCACCACATATACATCTCTCCCCGTGGATAATCTGCATGTGGAGAGATCAAAGAGCATGCACGAAACACACATGCTCACACACACACACACACACACACA
>NW_015512707.1:4364-6380 GCF_001515645.1 Sinocyclocheilus grahami | reverse complement strand
ACACACACACACACACACACACACACATCAGGAGGCTAAGTTCAACCATTATGAGTTAAATTAATTATGTGGCTGGGCTGCAACAAAGCAAACACAACACTGAGAAGTAAATGAACACAGTTAAGAGCATAAGGTCATAAAACTGCACTAATAACAGCATATTATTTACATGCGACCTCCTTCCGCGACACCATACAGACAAAACACAAATACAAGATCAATTGTCTCTGATGCTAATAACAGCACTAATAATCCAAATGTCTTTCTGATGCTAATGATGATGTCCACAATAATTACAATGAATTAAATGTTATTGAGTGCCGTTTACACAGCGGTCATTGTTCATTTAACTATGATAATCATGTTTAAGGCAGGAGAGAGGGAACACAAGCAAGTGTAGCGTGACTTTCTGTATCAGTGGCTTGCTATAAGCCGCATGTGCATTTGGAATAGACACGTAGCCAAGTTAATCAGTTGTTGTAGACGAATTTGTGTGTTGAGAAGTGAAGCTTGCAAGTATGCATGTGCAAAACACAGATTTTGTTGTTGGAAAAGTCATCTTAAAGGGCTAGTTCATTGAAAAATGAAAATTCTGCCATTATTTTACTCGTTATTCCAAACGTTACAATATTATGACGTATGTTGAAGTAAACTGTTTTTTCCCATACAGTTAAAGTAAATGTGGCCAAAAGAACACTTGATCTAAGAACTTTTTTTTTTTTTTAAATGCCTTCTTTTGTATTCCACAGAAGGAAGTAAGCAGTGCAACTGTTGAGTTATGGAAGAAAAGAATCCCATTCATTTTCTCCATAGGGAACTGCTTTTTAACAATAACTTAAAACCTTTCCCAGTGGCTAATTGATGTTGAAAAGACATCAAATTGACATCAAAATTGACGTAAAAAAACAGGTCAAATATGCAAATCAAACTTGACAAGTCAAAAACTTGACATGACGTTGATTTGATATAAATTGAATGTCAAACATATTGGCCTACATACAGTATACATTAAAACAATTTCAGTGTGGGAGTAACTTCATGTTTTCACCCAATTACCCCTGAAGATGTTATAACATTTTGATCAAGTCTTGACTAATATTTGATGTCAAATTAATATCAAGCCCACTGGGTTAAAGTCAACCCTTCTCTAAGCTATGAGGTTCTTAATCAATGGCGTATGCTTTTGTTGAAGCCATCAGTCAGCATTATTTCAGCATTAGGAGAAAATTGTTAGGAGAAAATACATTTGCATTGTATTTTCTATGACCTTCTTTGACCCTTTCATAGTTGCATAGCTTTAAATAGAACTAGTTATAAGTACATTAACGTCAATATGTATCCATAGCGTAACCATAACGTGTGAGGATTACAGTATATAAGCTGTTGTCATGTACAAATAACTGAGCATTGGGCATTGTGTGAACTTGCATGTGTCTCTGTCTTCACTCAATGCTTCCGAGTTACCCAGTACTTCACTCTGATACTGTCAAATTCATACATTGATAAATTGATTAGAAATGTATTCTAACAATAATCATGTTTAACAGCACAATTCCTGGTAAAAAACTGCATTATCCATGATCCTGCAAATACATTTTCACTAAGCAGAGAATCATGACAAATGTGTTAAAAGCAAATTGCTCTTTATCGTCAATCTCCCTACCCTCTGAAACGACTTCAGTAAGTTATATAATAATGCATATTTTGTAATACACTTGTTTCTTTATACAATACAAATAATAAATCGGTTTCAATTTGCTGATATAATTTGCTAAACATGCTTCATGGGACTGCCATTCTTTCCCTCATTAAAGCTCTTGAGTACACAGTCTTGTACCTTTGTCTTAATTTCAAATATTGTTTTGCTTCAAAGCTAAATTTGAAATGTTGTGATTCGCCTTGGTTCATGGCTGAACTCTTTAACAAATCCCTAGAGAAAAAAATGAATGAGGAAAATACTGAAAAAGTGGGCGGACACTGTTGCACTCTATTGTCATAATATCCACTAAATAGTAT
>NW_015512707.1:0-681 GCF_001515645.1 Sinocyclocheilus grahami | reverse complement strand
TCCCCATTGTTTTTTCTTTTTTTTGACAAAAAGCCAATAAATATAATATTAATAAACCTTAATATAACTTAATTATATTAATAAACCTAAGAAGCGGGTCAATGTGTGCTGTCCATTACTTCACTTACTTCAATACACAGGGCTTTCTCAAATCTTTACATCCGGAACTAAAAGCCACTGTGATCAGTTGAACAATACCCTTGCTAAAATGCTATAATCCAAAGCTTGAGGCATGGACATACCTAAATGATCTAATCCATATTTTTAAGCCATGGAGACCTTATTCAGCACAGAGCTCCAAATGACCACTACTATACACTGCATGTTAATTAATCCCTACAAGAGGCAAGAAAATGAGAAATAAACTCTGAGCTGTGCTAGCATGCTATTTGTTTATCGTCTATATTTCCTCATCTATAGAGAGAGCAACTGTGATAGGCAGGAAAGGACAGACAGTCTGATTCACATGGGCTACTGTGACCTTTGAGAACATGTTAGGTGGGCTGCTTACAAGAACGAGAGCGGGTGCTGTGAAAATCCAGCACAAAACCTACAATACGGATTCAATTCCCTTGAAAGCATAGGATGTGCTTTTTTCCCCAACATATGTGTCACGTCAGAGCGTATAAAGACGGTTTAGGTGAGAGTCTGGGTGTTCTCACAGAGTGCGCGAGTCTGATC
>NW_015512706.1:6980-8206 GCF_001515645.1 Sinocyclocheilus grahami | reverse complement strand
AAATACAAAAGTGAGGTTTCTTAACTCTAGTCACCAGACTATGTAGGAATAATCTGGCAGACCTGGAGCTTAAAGCCAAGAGAAAATACCTCCATTGTTTGAAATCGAATGGAAAAAGTGAGATTGTCTGGTAAACAGGACACAAATTACCTGACTCTAACAAAACCAGCTGTGGCGAGATGGAACTAAACCTATGCATTATATGTCTCTGTATCTATACCACTGTAAGAACTTTTTTTCTGGATTTCAAAAATAAGTTCAAAATTAAACAGACAGAATAATTTCATGACACAGTCTTTATGTGGAAGGGATAGTTCACCCAAAAATTAAAACTCTGTCATGTCTCTCAGAACCTGTGTGATTTTATTTATACTCTGGAACACAAAAGAAAATATTTTAAACCGTTTTTGTTTACACACTGAAGTCAGTGGGGTCCAAAACAACACTGGACCCCACTGACTTTCATTGTCAATGTAAACTGCTCAAAATGTACTCCACAAATGTGTTCCTTTATGTTTCACACAAGTCATACAGGTCTGGAAATTTTGACAGAAGTTTCATTTTTGATGAACTATCCCTATAAGTCATCATCTGTTGCTGATTATAAGACCCAAAACATACAAACTGTAAAAAAACACTGGCTAAACTATTAATATGATTTTTAAAAATCCTTATTTTGACAGATATTACATAGAACGTTTGCATTAGATAAAGAAAACGTACTTACCCAAACACCCAACACTGTGTTCCAACTCTTTTGCACTGGGTGTCTGTTAGATATGCGTAGTATTGCCTAAATGCAAACGATAAATAATAGGAGTCATTCAACACCTCTGGCTTCAAACAGTTCAATGGGTGTATAAACATCTGCCAAACTTCATTATCCAAAATGAATGCATTTATTTAGAATGATTATATGGCTGGAAAAACGGCATTTCTGTGTTGATGTTTATGGATCATCGGATCACATTCCACAATAAATAAATAATTTCAATAAATAAAATAACTGGGTTCTGAAGACTTGGCATTCTCATGTTTCTCATTTCTGGTGGATCTCATGTCCTGCCTTTCCAGGAAAAGATTTTGCTTTAGTACATCAGATTTTGAAGCGATAAAGATCCTGGGCCCGGTTGCATGAAAGCCCTCAAGCTATCCCTTAGTTATAAGGTTAAGGGAACCCTTAGTGTAACTTGGGTTGCAAGAAAAATCCTAAGGGTCAACTTAAG
>NW_015512706.1:4731-6120 GCF_001515645.1 Sinocyclocheilus grahami | reverse complement strand
TCATATTTCTTGCTCTGTTTTTCAATTAAACAGAAGATTTTTTTTAGGTCAAAGGGCACATTAGGTGTATAACTGATGCCTTATCTACACTAGCGTTCAAAAGTTTGGGGTCATTAAGATTATTTTTTAAAGAAATTAATAGTTTTATTTAGAAAGGACACATTACATTGATCATTGAACATTGATTAAAAGGGACAGTATAGACTTTTACAGTGTTACAAAAGATGTCCATTTCAAATAAATATTGTTATTTTTCTTTTAAACTTTCTATTCACCAAATAATTCTGAAAAAATGGTATCATGGTTTCTGCAAAGGTATGAATCATGTTTTCAACAATGATAATAATAAGAAAAGTTTTTTGAGCAGCAAATCAACATAGAATGATTTCTGAAGGATTATGTGACACTGAAGACTGGAGTAAAAGCTGCTGGAAATTTAGCTTTGCCATCACAGGAATACATTATATATTAAAATATATTAAAATGGCACACCACAGCTCCAAAAGTAGAAAAGTATTTAATTATGTTCTCACCACAGGTGAAGTTTCGAGCCTAAAAGCTCTTCATCAGACCTGATGAAGACCAGATCGTCTGATGAAGAGCTTTTAGCTTTTAACAGAATTAAATACTTTTCTGCTTTTGGAGCTGTGGTGTGCCAACTTTGATTTTCCTGTTTGAACATTTTTGTGGTTGAGCACCTGCATTGAGCTTTTGGCCGGTTGGATGTGCGCACTTTGATTGGAATCTTTTCATGCAGTTTTGTCATCATAAACTGGCTAAACAAGTATTTTCTGTCAAGCTAGATTATTAAGGTTCTCGTTAAAAGTACATAATGTAATCATAATGAAATCTTAACTATCATCAACACTCATTTTTTCACTGTGACTATAACTTAAATGCAGCCAACTTGGAAAGTCATGGCTAAAGTAAAGTTTCACACTGTTGGTTCGGTTCATACGTGACATACTAAACCTGAATGTAGCATAAACTGAAAGGCTTTCCATACTACTCATGTTTTAGATCACAATCACCATCAAGTACATTTCTATAGCATCACACACCTGCCATATTATCATGAAGAGGTAGATTCCAGCCACCCTCTGAAAAGAGGATTTGGGGTCAAACCAGCGCACATACGTCCAGCTGGCCGGAGTGAACTGCAAAACAGCCCGTTTCAGCTTGCCTGTGGTTGTGTGGATATCCCTGAACACATACAAAACACACAAATGACCCGTTTACAATAATCCTAGACACATGAACATCCTTGTACACTACCTCAGTGACCTAAAAACCCTGGATCAGATTATTCAACAAGAATGTAGCGCAAAACAGGTTTGGAGTTAACACAGATAACTAATGTTGGCTTCATGGGGAACAGCCACAGATTAA
>NW_015512706.1:1920-3807 GCF_001515645.1 Sinocyclocheilus grahami | reverse complement strand
TTTTGTTCAAGAAACAATTTTACAAATTTTACAAATGAGTAAAAATAAAAACTGACACAAATGTCAATGGACAGAGATTCAAATAATCCTATTGGCTGAATGCCCGCAGTTAGGCCGTCCTCTGAGCTACATAGAAACCTCTTACAGAAAGCTGGCATTATCTCTTTACAGTAATTAATCATAATTCACTGGATTAAAAAAAACACACACACTGAAGGGAGGGTTTCAAACTCCACAGCTCAGACATAATCTATGTGCTGCACTAGTCTGCTGTGACCATGACTATACGGCTATAGACAAAGATGACATTATACAGGAAATCACAGATTGTATAAAAATGAATGCACTCCTTCATTTTTATTTATTTATTTTATTTTAACTTGCCTAAATTAATGGTTCAATAATTATGCATCAGCAACAGTCTCCGTTTATACTGGTTTGTAAATGAAGTCATTAAAAAAAAAATTTGTGGCACTCTAATGAAAGCCAAGGATCCATGGTGGAAAATATTACCGGACTAACTTAACTTAACAAGATCAAAGATTGCAGAAAACGTAGGATAGACCAGTTGAGAAGTGAGAAAAGCTTAGGTGTTCACTGCTCAATGTGAATAAATAATGACTTGAGTTGCCAGTACATATTTATTATTGTTTATTTAGAAACACAAAATGCCAGCCTACAGCAACAAAGAATATAAGATGTGATGGTTTTATTGATGACAAAAAACTTTATAGCCTCTCACACAAGGATGAATTTAGTTTTTTTTTGGATATCATATCACTCACCATGATATCTGCTTCTCGTGTGGCGTACCGTAGATTGGGGTCCAGCCAATACAACAGCACCTTCACCTGATCCCAGTTCAGGAAGATGAGGAGCACCAGGAAGAGGAAGTAAAGGACACTGAGACCTGAAAAGTGCCAATAGATCGATGCATTGGAGGTTGAGTCAACATAGCCGCTGATACACAAGAAGAGCCTGTTAACAGTCACTCACCAAAAACCATGCGCCATATAGCGGGATGTGGTCTTGTGAAAGGACCTAAAAGATTTTTTTTAATACAATGAAAAAATATATATTTAGTAGCGATATAAAAATAGTTAATTTTCATGTCATTCCTATTTGTGTGATTTACTTAGAGAGGTTTAGCCAAATGCCTTTATTGTATGGAAAAGAGTAGCTTGGAAATTTTCCTACAATTATTTTTTGTATTCCGTGGAAGAAAAGACATGAGGGTGAGTAAATAATGACATAAATAATGCAATGAAAGCATTCTGTGAAAGTCAATTTGCATCCAGTTAATGTATTTTCTACTGAGAATAGGGCTGGACGATATGGCCAAAATTTATCACGATATATTTCTTAATTTCGGTCGATACGATATAATTCCGATATCGATATGAACACTATTTATCTGAAATAGAAATCTTTCGTAACATTATAAATGCCTTTTGATAAATTTTAAGCATCCTTGGTAAATAAAAGTATTCATTTCTATAATTTCTTTCCCAAAAAAATAATAAACATTATACTCATTCCAAGCTTTTGAATGGAATAGTGTATGTTACAAAAGCTTTTTATTTCAGATAAATGCTGATCTTTGGATCTTTCTATTCATCAAAGAATCCTGAAAAATTTTTTACTCAACTGTTTTAAATATTGATAATCAGCCTATTAGAATGATTTCTGAAGGGTGACACTGAAGACTGGAGTAATGATGCTGAAAATTTAGCTTTGATCACAGCAATAAATTACATTTTAAAATATATTCAAATAGAAAGCAGTTATTTTAAATAGTAAAAATCTTTCAAAATTGTACTGTTTTTGCTGTACTTTGGATCCAATAAACGCAGCCTTGGTGAGCAGAAGAGAATTCCAACAAACACA
>NW_015512706.1:0-646 GCF_001515645.1 Sinocyclocheilus grahami | reverse complement strand
ATATATTTTTTATGAGTTTTTCAAATAATTTAAAGCATTTGCTAACCTGATCTGCGTTGGCAACATTGTAACAAAACCTCTTCATTCCATTTAAACTATTTAAGCTGAAATTCAATAAAGTAGTCGGCTTGACTGAACGCTCTGTCACGCGCTCTGAGTTGCGGTTGCCATGATGACAGGTGTGTCCTGCCGTAAACCTGCTGTTTACTTACCTCGTAAACGCAAAGTACATTATGCTTACGACGGTGAACGTCAGTAGAGTAATGGTATGCGGTTTGTAGAAGAAATCAATGGTGATATCCTCCACTTGTTGCTCGTTTATCATCCGAAAGTGAAGTTTATAATTCGCATCATCTTTACTGAGCATCCTGGAACCCTGACTGGGCGCCATGGTTGGTCTCGTCCAAACTGACAACGGGTCCAGAAGACACTCCACTCCACCAGCGCCGAGTTTCTTTGACAGAACTTTACTGAAGTTGAGTGGGTCGAGATGTTCTCACCGCCCTATTTCAGGCGACTTCATTGGCTGGGTAAAGGCAGGAGGTTATAAGAGCTTCTCCCATTTGCAGGGCTGTGTTTCAGGCGGGTTCGTTCAGGGTTCGTGGTAGGGATGGGCATATCGATCCTAAGTATCGATATATCGATA
>NW_015512705.1:7473-8206 GCF_001515645.1 Sinocyclocheilus grahami | reverse complement strand
TGGTGAACCTATGAACCTAACCTCCCTACTAAGATTTAAACAACTGTCGCTTTGTGTTGTTGGTCAAATAAAATGAAAACGGTCATAACATAATTTTTCAGTGCCCCAAAACGCCAAGTACAAAAAGTCCCCATATTAAGGCAGTTTGGCCTTAATTAAGGCAAATCATCTTTGTGTCCCCTTCAAAAATTGCTCTTGAGAAATATGTTTATTGTCAGGTTAACTGATCTAGATCTTAACAGCTAGAGTGAGTTTATGAGCATTCATGCTTAAAGACCAAATGCAATCGCCTATTTTTTGTACTGACAATTACATTTATGCAGTAAATAAACAATAATTTTATTAAAATATACAAGAAATAAACAAGTTCCTATATTTTTGCGCAACAGGGACGTTGTATCGCAACGAATCTCTCCAACACAGTAACAGCGTACAGTTGGGCAGTCTTTTTACAGCGTCCACACCTTTTGCTTCGGAAACGCACGAAACAAACCCAGCTTGTTCGCGCGAGAGGTCCGGCTTGTTAGCGATAAGTGTGAGGCAGTGGTTGAATTACGCATATAGCATACTGTCATCTCTTTATTTAGACATATAACAGAATTAAAAGAGTAGTTTGGGAGTTTAGAATTAGGCTATATAGAACTAGGCCTATTAATGTCCTAATATAGGGCTTAATGCATAATGTTTGGGGGGGATATATATTTACCCTGATCATGCCAAAATATTCTCCGGC
>NW_015512705.1:5484-6279 GCF_001515645.1 Sinocyclocheilus grahami | reverse complement strand
CTGCAGAAACAGAAGTCATTGACATGTTTTGCATAGTTACAGCTCGCAGGAACACAAGCCCGCCAGTATCTGGCTAAATAGAAACGGATGAGCAGAGAGGGCATAAACCGAACGGTTTCAGCTCAAGACTAATTTAACCTCAGACATCATGCTTCAACTCCCACTCCCTGAACTTTTGCTTCTCTCTCCTCTGATCGCACACAAAGAAGGGGTGTGTTTAGGAGGATTCATCGCTCTGTTGGACACCAGCTACCTCTGTTCCTGAATCGTGACTGTAGGAGTGAGATGGAGTCTATTGGAGCTTGCTTGCCGTGTGAAACATACATTCCGAGTTTACTGTAAAATCACACTTGAGTCGTGGCAACTCCCACACAGCACTAACTATTGGCTCCCTACTAAGAGGCAGCATTATTCCCTAAGTGAAAGGCCCCTCAGATAGAGACACTGAGCTGAATGGCATTGAGCTGCACAGGAGAGGGTCCCCACATGAAAGAGCCGACTTTGGCCACAATATCTAGTGACAGAAACGTCTGAGACTCTGACATTTGCGAGTGATGAAACTCCAAGTAAAACCTATTGACATGCACGCTGAACCCCTGTGGTCCGCTGTTGTCTTACAGCATGTTGGCAGGTACAGATGAGTGTTTGCAGACAAAGTCGACACCCGCTTTTCCCTTTCATTATTTATTTCATTTCAAGTGCCAATCAGGCATGGTGTATTGGCAGGTGCAAGAATCAGCAGGGGGAGGATGGGAAGCTCTGTGAGGTGCATGGATGCTGGATGCATCACACAGG
>NW_015512705.1:3486-4054 GCF_001515645.1 Sinocyclocheilus grahami | reverse complement strand
ATTCCCTTTTGAAGTCAGTCGAGGACACAAGTGTGATATAACCTTAACATTTTCACCCGCTCTGAAGATTTAAGTCCACAGCATGTCAACAGAAATGACCTGTGAAATCCCTATATTTGCACTCGCTTAGGATAGATGCATAAAAGACCCGCACCAGAAATGAGTGCATCAGCAGCTACTCTTTCTCCATTTGGTCACATTTACAGCCTCATCAAATTGATGGTCGCGGTTGTCGAGTTAGGTAACAAGCCGCAATACCAAGCCACCCCTCAATGCTCTGGAAGGCAGAGTAAGGACAAATCAAGATCTGCCTTTACTTGCCCTTGCATGTCACATTATGTGTAATCATGTCAGAGGTAATTAGCCATGTGGGAAGAATACAAATCAGAGTATTAAGGGTACCTGGGGTGGGCACAACAATCAGTCAAGTGTAGTATTGTAACTTCAGTTTAAAACAAACTTGAATAAACATTGTTCCTCAGTGGGCGCTGTCACTTCCAACTTTCAACTTAATTACCGCAGAAACATAAGCAACAACATTGTTAGAGTAACACAAACTTATTAATAG
>NW_015512705.1:0-914 GCF_001515645.1 Sinocyclocheilus grahami | reverse complement strand
AACAAAATGCAAAAATACTTTCTGATATTTTCTGAACAGCACTGCAACTCCTTCTTTGGTCATATTCAGTCAGTTTTGATCAACCGTGTGCTCTGAATCAAACCCGCCACACAGTCATGTCTGCAGTTTCCAAAGTCCTTCAGTGCAAGTCTATTTGCTGGCAGGCTGAAACTGAGGCAATTTTCTTTTCTTTGATCAAGTAATCAGAAGGAACCATCAAAGTTGGCAATTACTGTTCCTCAAACGTGACTTAATTACATCCTATAGCTGTTCAAAGACAAATGTTCGTACGGAACACATTTGCCATCCAAAGGGGGAAATGAATGCCATTTATTTTCTCTACTAATTAATCTATTATAATGAGGATCAACCATGTAATGGCATCTACACGGACCGGATGCGCTTACACACCAATATAGCTTTTGAAACGAATAATCAATTAGCTATACAGATGACTTGGATCAAATTACTCTCAATCGATTGCCCCAGAATATTGCTTAACCTCATACTGTGTGTGTTTCTAAGTGTGATGAATGGGAGCCATTCTTAAGAATTGTTCTGGGGGTTGAGTTTTACAGCTATCCCTATTCTTACCCTCTCAAACCAATGAGGGTTAAGATTTGTGGGGTAGAAACAGAACAATCCTCTCCCCCTCTGAATGACTGAAAAAGCCACAGAGAATATACAGACTTCCTGCCACAAATCTCTCATTGATTTTCCTTTTAACACTAGCTAAATGGAGATGCGCTACAGCACTATATTTGATAAGACTGCTTTTATATGTGAATACACATATGGACAAAAGCATATGCACAGCGCATATACACAAACAAACATGCCCTCTGCATCAATACGTCTAAATGACTACAATCAATGATCTATCTACACATCAAGTGTTTTTACTTGGCGTCGAA
>NW_015512704.1:7082-8210 GCF_001515645.1 Sinocyclocheilus grahami | reverse complement strand
GTGTGTGTGTGTGTGTGTGTGTGTGTGTGTGTGTGGCAAAGGGGGAAAATGCATGCAAGTTTGGAACGATGAGGGTGGTTATTTATTGGTATAGGTAAAATAATATAGATACTGTAGAGAACGTGAGTGTCTAGAAAGTTAAATTAACACATGGATCTGCAGACTATGTATCTGTTTTCATTGAACTGCTTGGATGTAGACCTGGGCCTGCAAAATATTCACCTCAATGCCATTTCTAAAGTCAGACTCCAAAGGAGCCAAAAGAATACGTGCTTATTGTCTAAACATGAGAGTACTGCTTGAATATGCCAGGCAGCCCTCCATAGAGCTGGAGCCACTTGCTATTTTTTATGTAATTTACATTCCCTGTTGCCACAGTCCATCATAGCAAGAGTTTAGAAAATGACCATAATCAAAAATTGACATTCCATTAAGCATGAAATCCAGAGCTATCTGTTCAGAGGTTTAATGAAATGGAAGTTCAGCTTTTGTGTTGCTGAGGGTATAGCTATAAATATTCAAAATTGAATGGCATCTTGGCGGATAGAATTTCTATTGTTATAAAAGTAGTAACTGTCTGCCTAAAACGTCATCATTGCTTTAGTGTTTGCATAATTACGAATGCATGATATTCTACTTAGAAATCTGATGAGGCATGTGAGATCATTTAAACTTTTTCACTTATTTTTATCCGTTGCTGAATCAAAAATATGTCCCTGTGGTAAATTTAGAGCATTAATTCTAAGGTATATCAGGGGTGAGAACAGCTGTTGGCAAGGTGTAGGTGAATGCAAGACTTCTTTCCCAAACAAACAACAAAAAATGTACAGGAGCACAGTGAGGTCTCTCCCAGTACTGAAGGACTTCAAGTGAGCCTTGACAAGTCTGGCCAAAGAGCCAAAGGACTGGGTGGATTTATTTAAAAAACGTTAAATCATCTCAGCAAGGTCAGAAACTGGGTTGTCTACCATTGATATATGAGAAAAATTAACAAAAATGTGGCACTAGACTGTGCTGTTTTTTCCCCCCTTATTTTGTCCACAATGTCTGAATGTAGCTGCTGTGAAACAGACTTGTCATGATTAGATTACATTTACATTTAGTCATTTAGCAGACGCTTTTATCCAA
>NW_015512704.1:4620-5683 GCF_001515645.1 Sinocyclocheilus grahami | reverse complement strand
GGAGCACATGGGGAACAAAACACAACACAAGCCTGACACAGACATTGAGAGTAGTCTCTTAAAATATCAGATCATTTTACCTTTTTTAGCAAGGTTAGTTTAAGCTGTAAAATGTCATGTAATGGGACTCCCCCCAAAAAAGATAACAGAAACTTTTTTTTTTCAAAACTACAAAAAAAAGCAACAAAGAGGGATATTTCTATATATTCTTGTAAGAATTTTCCTGTTCTTTTTCATGAACACATTAACATGTCGTTTGTTCTTTTGCATACGAGACAAACAAAATGTCCACACAAGTTTAAGCCCACCAAAGCAGTCTGCTCATCCCTAATGAGCAGGTTGTTGTACAAATTACTAGTTTCACTTCTAATGTGTGTCATTCTCATGAGTTTTTGTTGGCCATGGGTGTAGAACATTAACGTCTAATTTGACTAACTCTATGATCGCTGCTTGCCTAGGTATGCCATATAGAACTATAACTTAAAAGGCATCCCGGAACGAAAACATACTGTATCTTCCTTAATGTGTTTGTTCAACTGACCACAGACACAGCTTGCAAATATTTCGAAGACCATCAACCCACAGGTTTGTTTGCAAGATGAGCACTGGTGGATGATGACAGTGAGGGCAGGCAGAAAGCCCACGTGAGGTCAAACAAGATGATTTAATATTTTCATATTCAACCTTAATGCGATTTTGTTCTTTCCTCTCACTCTGTAAAACTCATTTGCTGTGAAAAGCAATCCTGTGCCAAACGTGAACTGAGATGGCCAAAAACATTTCATGCATTATCAGAATGGCAGGAATTTCACTCCAGAATCACATTCCACATCAAGGAGGCCAGTTACAGCCAGTGTAGTGATAACATACTTACTTTGATTTTGAGAGATGCACCCGCAGCGACCGTACCATCTGTTTGTGGCTGGCAGACACAGGCTTTTAGTCTCTCATGAATGGGCACCAGACAGATTCTTCATTTTCACTACAGTAGTATGGCTTTTTCTTTCTGGGGGTGCTTGGGCCAGAGCAGAGACTGGATCTGTGTTTTGGAAAGGGTGCGAGT
>NW_015512704.1:2933-3330 GCF_001515645.1 Sinocyclocheilus grahami | reverse complement strand
TCTTTTCAGCTTTTCTGAGCTGGCAGACATGCCAGAAACCTAACTGAATGCAAAACAAAAGGTAAAAAAGTGAAAATGTAATCTGATTTCCCCTTTAAACATGCATGTGCATTAGCTGGACAAGCTTGAAAATTGCCGTTTTTAGTTAAATTTGTTCTAAAGAAGCACATTTATGATGTCATTCTTGTCTTGATTTGATTGCTGATTGGAAAGATATTAGTTTTGGAGATGTCAATGTCAGATGTCTACATAGCTGTCTGCTCTGTTGGTATTACAAAGATGTCCACTAAATAAAGTAGCTAGATAGACTACAAGCTACTGGGGAGATGGGCATTTTTGTTTCTTTTGAATACTTGATACTGTAGCTTATTAAAACTTATTATTAGCGATAATACAT
>NW_015512704.1:2509-2877 GCF_001515645.1 Sinocyclocheilus grahami | reverse complement strand
TAATGTTGGGCATTGCTGTTTGAGATGAGTGATCTGAAGCTGAGAAAAGAGTAAAATGTCACCACAACCAATCATAAAACAGGAAACAATATATTTCTCAAAGTCATGTGACAATCTTGGTTGCTATCATCACTGTTACCCTTGAGTACTCGTGTATTCATGCCCATCCATACAAGCTACTTAATTGAACTACTTTGAAGCTATTTAAGAGAGAATGTCTTTTTTTATAATGTCTTTAATGTATTTTATATATCAAATAATATACAATCTAGATGATACATAATGTATTGTATTAAAAATAAATAAATAAAACAAATAAATGTACACTAAAATTCAATTAACCACTAAAAACCAGTACAATTAGAAAA
>NW_015512704.1:0-946 GCF_001515645.1 Sinocyclocheilus grahami | reverse complement strand
TTAAGGTCAAAGGAACCTAATAAAAGGTTTTGTAAAAACAAATCAAATTAATTTCACAATTACTATTATTTTTTAGCATATGGGGGTCTCTGGGATCTGTAAGTCAACCTCAATAGAATTTGATTTGGATTATTTTTTTCTTTCTTTAATTTCAACAGATACCACTCGGCAGCGGAAAAGGCATGAGAGAGAAGGGGTGGAGTACCACTTTGTCTCCAAACACACTTTTGAAAAAGAAATCCTCAACCACAAGTAAGCTAAACACCCCTAAATGGTACCCAGCCCATGTTGTAGCTTATTCTAGAGGCTAGTTTTGGGTTGTGTTGCTTTACATTGCTAAACCTATTTTGTTTAGGGAGCAATTATGGAAGTTTACAGTCATGGATAAAAGTTTGTTAATACAGATTTAAAATTAAAAAATGCATATTTTAAAATCAAACAGTGCATTTAATAATCTACAACTTCATGATAAACTTCTTTTTATCTAAAAATGATTCAAAATCATGACTTTACATAGTGGATTTGTAAGAAGCCGACTACTTTATTCCTTCCTTTAAAGATGCTCATGGAATTTAAATCACACATTTAATCCTTGTTAATGCTGAAAACGCAGATCACATCCATTGACAGGAAATACTCTCTTTCTCCAATTTTCACTCAAAAGCGAGAGGAAATCTCAAAAGCATGTGTTCGTGAACAGTGTCACATTATATTAAACCAGGGGGATATTTTAAGAGCCCTCTGTGGTTTGAAATGACTCTTTGTCTTGTTAGTTGGACATAGGGAAAGAAGTCAAAGCAAGTGAGACAGGAATGACAGAGAGCAGACAGCCCAACTTTCCAGAGAGACGCACTAGAGAGAGGAAAAGCGGACTGCTTTTTGCATCACTCCACCGAATTATCATCATCTTTGATTACCATACAAAAGCCTTGAAGCCAAAGACTAA
>NW_015512703.1:7285-8210 GCF_001515645.1 Sinocyclocheilus grahami | reverse complement strand
TTAGATTTAAAACTTTGCAGGATGTTTTCATTCACTTAGAGCTGTCACACACTGCATGAAAGTTAATTTTCAAAAATCCATAATAGGGGCATTTTAACTGTAATAACATTTCACGATATAACCACTTGTACTGTATTTTTGATCAAATAAATGCAGCCTTGGTGAGCATAAAATTTTAGCAACCCCATGCTTTTGAACACTAGTGTATATACATTGAAAGCAATGTGACTAGATAAAACTTTGCTAAATGCATAAATGTAAATGACTAAATAATTAACTCAAATCTCAAAAACACCAATAATGCAATATCAATCATGATTACCCAAGGACAGCTCTAATCCAGTGTCTTTATTTGCTGTTGTGTAATCTTTTCTTCTAGTGTAAACTTCTTGGGCAAATCCAATGATAAATCCAAATACATCTCGTGATATTTCACCTGAGTACAACATCTCTCAGGACCCAAAGAAATTCAATCAGATTTCAAGGAAACTTACGAAATAAAAAAGTAAAATACTTTTTTTGGTCGGTGATTCGGAGCTCCTCAATTTCCACTTTGATTCATACATTAACGGAACAGTTCACCTAGAAATGAACATTTTGTCATCGTTTACTCGCCCTTGCATCATTCCAAACAGATTCCGTATGGGCTGTTGGTTGTTTAGTCCTTTTTGGAGCTTGACTGGTGTGATTACAGCACATGGGTTTGTAAACGATGTGAGGGTGAGTAAGTGATGACCGAGCGTTCACTTGTGAGTGAACTATCCTGTAACTCTCAGTCATCGAATCGCACTGAGTTCCTTGCATTAACATCAATCGCAAACGTTTTATTGGACGGCGCCGCGAACCCCAGTCCGACTCCTTTATTCCTGAAGTCCATATTGCGGCTCTGTGCGCGCTCAAACTCTCCCAGAAGGCCTTGCTGCAA
>NW_015512703.1:6463-7046 GCF_001515645.1 Sinocyclocheilus grahami | reverse complement strand
GCGGCTCTGTGCGCGCTCAAACTCTCCCAGAAGGCCTTGCTGCAAAGTCTGTTGGCTTTCTTTTCCTAGCGCCATGTTAGCCTGGCCAGAGAATCCTGTGAGGGGCTGGCTGCTCTTTTTAAACCCGCCCATCAAGCGCAGGAACTTGGCTTGTCTGTCAGAGCTGTCGAACTGTGCCGTGCCCCACTGGCCAAGAGTCTACAAACAGATCAACACAATTCAGATCAAAATCCATTCACACTACTGAGTTACGCCATCCATGCAATGCTCTTACACTCTTACAAGTAAAGGTTCTTTATTGGCATCGATGGTTCCATGAAGAACCTTTACCATCTTACCATTCCATAAAAGTTTCTTTACATTTTTAAAAAATGTTTCTTTTTAAAACTGTTAACGGTAAGGTTCTTTGGGGAACAGCTCTTCTACAGCACTGCTGAAAAAACTCCCTTCCTTTATTGTTAAGAGTGTAAGACCAAAATAAACTAAATGCAAGTGTTTTGAAGTGAAACTGACCGGCTTCGGCTGTGATTCCTTGTCAATGTCCCTCTGTAGGGCGAGTCGGCGGGCCTGTGGAATAAAAAAA
>NW_015512703.1:4291-4719 GCF_001515645.1 Sinocyclocheilus grahami | reverse complement strand
ACTTTTCCACGACATTCTAATTTATTGAGATGCACCTGTAATATCCACTCTGAAAGTCAGGTTAATTATCAATCATCACAGTGACATCATATTGTAAACAGCCAATCACGATCCTCGGTTTTGTCCCAGCAGAATAAACTCAATAAGACTCACAGCTTTATTTGCTCTCTTCTCGACGGCATCATGATGCTCCTCTTTAGGTTTTTTCTTTTTAATTTTTTTGGGGGTTTTATTTCTGTCTTTACTCCCCTTCTTTGCCGCCGGTTCCTCCTGGATCTCATCAGTCCTCGCCTTGATTTTCTTCTTCCTCTTCTTGTCTGATGATCTCTCCTGTCCTCCGCTGGCGTGAGGACGACTCTCACCTTCATCCACGCTTTTTAATTTCTTCTTCAGCTTTTTGCTTCTTTTCTCCGGCTTTTTATTTGAGC
>NW_015512703.1:1978-3118 GCF_001515645.1 Sinocyclocheilus grahami | reverse complement strand
GCATTACCGCCACCTTCTGCTCCGGAGTGTGAAACAGAGTTTCAGAGTTTCTATTTACCAACCCTGTATCTCTTATAAAATCAAAGAATACGTTACTTTTTATTTCACTTGCCCATTTTATTAAAAACTTAAAATGAAGACCCTGAATTCCATTTTTCCTTATTTCTACTTGCCAGTATGCGCATGCGCACGACGCGACATGCAAAGAGTAACAAGAGACGCTTTGAAAACACGGTAGGAATGTTTATTGGAACTTGTTTCAAATATAGACATCACTTCTAGGGAAAAATACAACGATTCTGTGCAATAGATCTGAACATCACGAGCAGAATAAAGAGCCGACCCTGTTAAAATGTCTCATTCTGTGAGACTGCAGCTTCCAGACACGGTTATCACACAGTATTGCCTTACAAGACCAAACATTTATAGATGAATACCATCAACTGCATCATAAAGACTGACAATCAAGCGTGCAAAGTTTGGAAAAAACATCAAACGTGATATCAAAACTAAACTAGGCTAATAGGTCGCATTTAAAAAAGCTTAAAAAGAAGATGCTAATTGAACAACTTGATACAAAACAATTCAAACAACTGAAATACAGTTTAATACATTTCAAAGTGATAGCTTTTGATTATATATCTAAAGTGGAATGCAGGCAGAAGACTTTCTAAAGCTAGAACTTAATGAAATAATCTCTCACACACAATCGCAGCATGAAAACAACTGACCCTTTATACTTCCTTAATACACATTTCTGGTTACATTTTGAATAATTTATCTGTGCGTGGTTTTTTTGTAAAGTGGCCACTGAAATAATATGCTTTTTATTTTTGGCAGACATCACAAATGCCCCCTCCAGTCAATCAGTTCACATTGAATAAATGAACGAATGACATTTATTCTCTCACACTCAGAGACGCGTCACATTATGTAAGTAAATGGGTCTCTCTCTCTTTCACACATCTCTGTTTATGTAAATTCTTACAGGTCCTCATCAGTATGATTTGTCTGATTCATTTAATCTAAACAGACATCACCAGAGGGATATCGAATATGTAGCACGTCCTTTATTTTGTATTAAGCACTTAGAGATAGAGAACATGTGCAAAATTAGCTTGCTCCCATGTTGAAAATGTC
>NW_015512703.1:0-853 GCF_001515645.1 Sinocyclocheilus grahami | reverse complement strand
GAACGTTCTCTAATGGTTATTTTAGGTTTAATTTTCAGAACCGTAAACTATCCTTGCACATGTTTTTTTGTGTGGCATCCTACCCGCACTGTGCTCCTCTACGGTGTATGCCTGACTCTCTGCGAACGGAGCTCTGGGATTGGTCGGCCGCTCGTCGTCATGGTAACTTTGTGCCGTTGGCGGCTGTGGGGTGTCGTAGTAGTTCTGGCCGGTGTCTGCGTTCCTCTGACTGGACGGACGCAAGCACATGTGCGTTTCTGGGATTGCGTGAAATAACAGAAGCACCCAACCCTCGGTCACCAACGCAACCGCTAATGCCGGCTCATCCCAATCCTTTGCCATGGTCGTGATGGCGGCGTCTCCGTACAGATAGAGACCTAGCCAGGCGACCCAGAGCAGAAGCGAGGACAGACATGAGAGGAAAAGCCAGACAGCGTTGCACCTCCACTTCATACTCTTCCTGCTCGACTCCTCTCTGTTGCTCCCTCCGCACAACACCACAGCCAACGACAACATGCTGGCAGCTAGCAACAACACTAGAGCGTAGCTACACACCAATACAAAGTCTAGAGGCAGGTAATCGCAGGCTGCATGTCCCTCGCGGACCACCGTAAGCAGCAGCCATTCTCCAGCAATGATGCCTTGAACCACAGTGAGCGCGAAAGCCAATCCGGCGAGAGAGCTGCCAGCTGGGCTCCGCCTCCCTCCCGCCAGCTTCTTCAGCCGCACTCCCTGCACCAGTAAACAGGAGAAACACATGGTGAACAGCACCCCCCACAGCCCGCGGCGCACCATGCAGAGCACCTCACCACGCCCCACCAAGAACACCAGCGATAGGCTGAAGAGACCCATG
>NW_015512702.1:6782-8211 GCF_001515645.1 Sinocyclocheilus grahami | reverse complement strand
GAGAGAGAGAGAGAGAGAGAGAGAGAGAGAGACATAAAGGAAATATAGGGTCTAAGCTGGATAGAGCACTGCTTTACTGCATTTCTTGCTGAACTGATGTACATGATTAAATTATCCAATACAAAACTTGGAGAAAACATTTGGAGAAATTAGAATCTACAGCATGTTCTCCAGTTGCTGTTAATAATCTGACGCTTGATTTTAACTAAAATGTTTGTGCACAGTATATATCAGAGAAAAAACCTGCATCTTATTCACTAACCACACATTATTCAGTGTAACCAGGCCCTAATCAGCACTGGCTTAGTGCTTTTAAATGAAGTACTTTTAAGTTTAAGTCATTGTCATTCGATATGAAATAGTCTCATTACATGCAAACTTATTCTCATTGTTTGCCTTGTGCAATTAATCTTATGCTAGGCAAACAGCACTTTCTTTAAATAGATGTCTGCGTACTTTTTTCTATTGATCAGAGCAGAAGTTAATGGCTGATGAAACCTTTCCACCAGCTCCTCGTGGTATCGGCTGGTAACAAGGACTTTAATGGTCCTTGGCCAATGGTGGGGGTCTCCAACGACACACTGGTTGGGATATACCGTGGTGGCCAAACATTATAGTTGTATATTTATATATATAGCTGTAGTGTGTCAGTATGAAAGATCAGTTTACATTTCCAAACATTTATTTTGCCAATAATTGTAATAATCCAGTGAGATTTTTCTTTGCACAATGAGTCTGACAGCAGCCAGAGCTGCACACAGAGATCTGATCTGACTGTCTGGAGTCACATGAAGAAACAGAACAAACTGAGACTCAATCCAGAAGAACGGTGTCTCCGAGACGCCTCAAGAAACCTACCTGTGAAGCTACAGTGCTGTTAAAAGTGTTAGGCACTTGTGTAAAAATGCTGTAAAATGAGGATGCTGTCAAAAATAATGTCATAAATTGATTTTCTGTATCAATTAACTAAATGAAATCAACATTTGGTGTGAGCATCCTTTGTGTTTAAAGCAGCTTTAGTCCTCGGTGCACTTGAGCAGAGTTTCTCAGGAGCTTCGCAGGAGGTTTCAAGAAACACAAGCTAGCCCTCCATGCGATGGAAATGAGGATGCTCCGATGGATGCTTGGGCTAACTCTCCACAAAGTTGAGAGAAGCCCGTCTTAGGTGCTATGGCCACGTCATGCACAGCAACGAGGACTCTGTGGCAAGAACAGCACTCCGACTGCGAGGAAGACCTAAGAAACGGTGGATGGACAGAATCACGGAGGACATGCGAGCAGTGGACCTAACTCCGGAGGACATCACAGACCGAGCCAAGTGGAAAAGATGAAGCTAAGCACTTCGAAACATATGCACATTCTGCTAGACACTGATATTTCTGTGCTATTACTGTCACGGCAGAGAAGAGTCAGGATCCAAGTGCGAGTG
>NW_015512702.1:2164-2869 GCF_001515645.1 Sinocyclocheilus grahami | reverse complement strand
ATAAGACCTCAATATATCATCAGGAGCCACAGGTATTAATTTTGTCTTGCCTGATATGCTTTTTGACTCTCAAAGTGCCAGTAGCCATTGACTTGCATTTTATGAATCACCAAGGATGACGGTTTCAGCTAAAAATCTTCTTTACTGAAGAAAAAAGTTGCCTACATCTTGGATGGGCTGCGGATGAGTAAATTAAGAGCAAATTGTGAACTGTCCCTTTAAAGTGTTTATATTAATACCTAAATGGTACATATTTGTACCTTTTGAAAAGGTCTAGGTATGGTCTAATATAGTCAACGCAGAGTGCTAGTGTTCCTCTGTTCTGAATTTACCACAACCATTCAATTACTGTGAGATCCAGCTACTGTATGTCGACAGTGCGTTCAATATTTTAAAAGTGACATCTGTCTATACTTTTGTCTTTTTGTGCACTCCTATTCGGATAAACGTCTTCAGAATGACCGACTCTGACAACAGCTCCTGTGTTAATATATGAGCTCATGTAAATAGAAAGATCACAGAGCGTTTTAAAAAGGACTAGAGGGCAAACACACACACACTGTTCTGTTTTATGGGCCATATTAAACCCATTTAAATGACGGCAGTAAAGAAAAGCAATTATTACTGGAAAAACCCTTTACTGTTCAGTGAAGCAGCTCCATTATGTTCATAATCCACTCCAGTGTGTGTGTGTGTGTGTGTGTG
>NW_015512702.1:0-545 GCF_001515645.1 Sinocyclocheilus grahami | reverse complement strand
TCCCCTCTTCATTACCATGAAGAGATTAAAATATTCAGATATTTAGAAATATATTACATAGGTTACCAGTGTTCTCAGACCAACTCAATTAACTCAATTGCTATGCTGGAGTGGGCGGTTGCTGCAATTTCTATTTCCATGGTAACTGCATCTTCACTCCAGGATGCTGGGCAATGCAGTTCTTCTCCAGAATTGTTCAATTTCTGAAATCACACTGATGTGTTATGTATGAAATTGGTGTAGATATTAAAACAATTAAAAAAAAAATCTCCATAGAGACAATGAATGGGATTGTTTACTTTGGAAACGGACTGTCCCGCCTTGACGAACATTCTGCAAGCCTTTCCGTTAAGTTACAAAAATGTTACTTCTGAAAAACATTTTAAAAATTGTTTGAATTATGCAAATGTTGAAGGAACATTCCATTTTATAGTTTTGCAAACATTATGGGGATGCTACTTCAGAATGTTTTCTGAACGTTCTGAAACTATTAACATAAAAAAAAAAAAACATTAGATGAACATCCAACTAAAATGTTAAATCAA
>NW_015512701.1:6638-8214 GCF_001515645.1 Sinocyclocheilus grahami | reverse complement strand
GTGAAGGAAATGATCCCACTGCGCCTTGGCATTCTAGCTACAAGACGCGGTGAGAGTGCGCCAGAGCGAAACGGTCGAAAACCTTGTGGAGCTCCTTAGAAAATTCCTCAAATGAAGTATAACAGTACTGTTCATTGTCCCACATAGCCGTTCCCCACTCTCTCGCTTGGCCGACCAGGAGCGTGATGGTAAAGGCCACCTCAGATTGCTCCATGGGAAAACTGGAGGGCTGGAGTGAAAAAATCTGTGAGCATTGAGACAAAAACTAACTATAAGAATTAGGCTCAATGGAGTATGGAGCAGGTGGATTAAGTCATGGTTCAACACGACGAGGAACAGCTATATCAGGGTCCGGTGGAGGCGTTACAACAGGAGCAGCAGGAGGGTTGATTTGCAACTGATCAAGCTGTTCGGTGAGCTGGTTGAGCTGGAGAGAAATCTCAGAGAAGGCGTGGTAAGACGTGGGGAGCTCCTCCTGCTTCCGACCCAGTAGAGCGCCTTGCTGCACCAGGGCAAGGCGTAAATTGGTCTCCTCTGCTGAGTATATAGTGTGGTCAGTAGATTCTGTCACGGCTGATTGAACAGAGGACTCAAATACAGAGGATGCGAGGACAACGTTTCTTAAACTTAGTCAGAGACCACCCCCGAAGTAGAGGTGCCAAAAAATAAACATAAAGGATGTGTAAGGGAGCTCCAAAGCTGCCCAGACAAGCTTAGCGGACAGCTGTGCCTGAAGAGATCCCCAGACACCATGTCCACACAGGACGAGGAACGAGACGAGATCCGAGAGAGACAGCAAAGACAATGGAAATCTGTCACTCCTTGTCTAAGCATCCTGGACACAATCGAACAGAGGTAAGCCACAAAAAAACAGAACACAGCATAAAGCAGAACACAAAAGACAAGGCACGGGACAATCTACTGAAACCAAGAGGCAGAAACAGCAGAGATTATAAGGGTAACGGGAACAAGCAACAGGTGAGGGTGATCAGCTTGTGATCTGTGCACCTGCGTGCAAGATCAGCACTAATTGCCCAGGTCACAAGCTACAGAAAGAAGACAGGACAGCACAGACAACAAGGGGATGCCGATGGTGCACCCTGAACCGTGACAAAGTTACTTTCCCCAACACTGGTAATTAACTAGGAATATTTCCTATTTTTATATTCTACACTACCATTCAAATATTTGTGGTCAGGGACAAGGATGGATTAAATTGATCAAACACGACAGTATGGATTTTTACATTGTTACAAAAAATTACATTTCAAATGTTCTTTTTAACTTTATATTCATCAAATAATTATGGATAAAACATATCACGTTTTTCATTAATCAGCATAACTGTTATCAACATTGCTAAATATTTCTTAGACATCAAATCAGCATAGAATGATTTCTGAATGATCATGTGAAAAGTGTAGCTGCTGAAAATTCACAGAAGTAGATTACAATTTAAAATCTATTAGTCAACATTTGAAGTGGATCAAAAACCTTTCATCACAGTTGTCCTAAAACCTAAAACCAAAATGCGTTCTTGTCTTAGGATAACTTTGATTAACTTTTTTGATCCACT
>NW_015512701.1:4173-5172 GCF_001515645.1 Sinocyclocheilus grahami | reverse complement strand
ATAAGTACATATCACTGCAGTTTCCAACAGAAATTAACACTAGAGATGGTCAAACAGTGAGCACTTTTAATTGTTTTAGTACACAGTTATGATTACAGCTCCATATGTTTCGACCTTCCAGACATAACAAGCTTGCTCGATAGCTCAGCCGGCCCGGAATTGGACTTAGGATGCGGAATCCTTGGGTATGAGTTCCGTGAAAAACATTACTCCCGATGAAAGAGCTGAAAGATGAGACATTGAAAAACAAGCTAAAACGGCAGGCTTGTGATTGCGTTTTTACGCCACGTTTGCTTTTGTTTGTACTATCAGGTAGGTTTAGGAGTAGTGCAGATGGTACGTTATTTTAAAACGTCATGGAGCATTAGAGTTATAGTGCCACTCAACAGACATTTCAATTCAGAACTGCGGTGACATGTACAAAACCAATGTCACATAAAACGTACCATATGAACGTTCATCTGTTTCGGGGGAAAATCTAAACACTCTTTTAGCTCCACTCAGTGGACATTTCACATCGAATATGTCACGAAAGGTACATGGCGCTACGTATTTCACATCTTGCAAAAATGTTCCCACAGGTACGTTTTTGTCATGAGATCAGGCTCATTTTAGGCTAGCTTTAACCATCAATATTTTCATATTTTCTAAAAGATTTCTAAACTTCAAAAGCAATGCTTTTAGAAATATAGATCCCTTCATGTCAGTGCTGCGCCATGCTGCTATGCCATGCTGATTCTTTCCACACCTTTACTAAGAGCCACTGAATAAAAGGTGCTAGAGAGGTTTGCGTGCCCAAAGCCCACGGATTCGTCAAATGTGCATATCTAGAAGGACAGTCTGTTTTTTCTGTTTCTTTTGTATGTTGGCTCTTTGTATATCTGGCCATCTGTTCTAAGAATCTAAGTGTGAGAGTCGTGCTGTGAGGTTTCCTCAACCATCTCCCTTCTGACTCTACCTCTTATATAAGGAGAATCTGATTCAAATTAAAAACAGACA
>NW_015512701.1:0-442 GCF_001515645.1 Sinocyclocheilus grahami | reverse complement strand
TACTTTTTGTCATGAATGTCACCATGCAGAGCTCCAGTCAGTCTTTAAATGTCATGTTTTGCCACAGACTCAACTTTATCATATGCTAGCACTCAACTATACTAGCACTATGTCTAAGACTTCTGATAACATAGGAATGTTTCACATGTTTCATCCTTACATAATTTTCACATGTTTCATCCTTACATAATTATTTGTGTAACATAAATGTTGGGATGTTTTTTATTTATTTATTTATTTTTTGCTATTTAAGATGTTTGTATGTGTTTTTTTTCTTCAGGTTTACTGTGTGCGGTTTGTACAGCTGCACAACTTTTAAAAAATCTAAAATTTGTATTATATATCAGTTAGGTCTGTCAAGCGATTCAAGTTTTTAATCTAATTAATTACAAGATGTGGCAATTAGTTAATCTCAATTTTGGCTAAGAAATTACCCCTAAAA
>NW_015512700.1:5706-6804 GCF_001515645.1 Sinocyclocheilus grahami | reverse complement strand
GGAAAACTTGAAATCGCATCATATGACCCCTTTAATATTATTATACAATGAATGTTACGAATATTTTAAAATAATAATTAAAGTAATTAAACTGTAGTTAAACTGTATTCAAACATTCATAAAATGCTTTCAAACTCACACAACAGAGTTGCAGAAAACTGCAAATATAATAATAACAATAATTATTATGATTATTATATTATTATAAGTTATAAACAAATATGTATTTAAAAACATTTTATATTATATTAATATTAATTATACAATGAATGTTAAGAATATTGAAAAAAATAATAATTAAATTAATTAAACTGTAGTTAAACTGTATTCAAACTTTCATAAAATGTTTTCAAACTCACACAACAGAGTTGCAGAAAACTGCAAATCTCACAGAAAACACAAAAGCTTATAAAATGTATTGTTTGACCTTGGTTGAATGTCTGACAGTTAAGCACTTCTTTTCACTGACCATTTGTTGAAAAGCATAAACATTAAACAATTCATCGAACGTGCCAAACGCTTCGCCTTAATATTCTGTTTTTGACATTTTAGCCTAGAGCTGTTTCTTTACTTGGTGAAGCATCTTCACAACATTGTTTTCTCATTGCCTGAAAACCTTCTACTTTTTGTATTTTACTCAAGGTTTAGAAATAAGTAGCGGTCCAATAGAAGAGATTCCGAGGAACTGTCAGTTTCCAAGTGAAGTTCAGCATGTTGTCCAGCTGGTGAACATGAAGGCACTGGGACAGACTGCAAACTCAGACGCCGGTCAGTTACTTTATCGTTCAACACCAATCCCTTCTTGCTTAGTTTCTATTTGTAGCTTTACATTTCCTTAACTGAGTCAAAGTTTTGTGTTTTTGCTTTTTGTTCTTTGCTAAACAGAAGGTCAGACCCTGAAGAACTCTCCTGCTATTTGCTGTCTGTTAGTTTGCTGACGAGAGACACCTCTTGCCAAGAGAGCTCTAATCATCTCTCTTTAGTCACATACCTGTCCACTCTGCCAGCCCAGTGAAACCTTCATAGCTGTTCTTACAGTTTTTATTTAGCCAGACATCTGTTGGCCTCATATCACAGTGCCAGACTGCTGTCATCTCA
>NW_015512700.1:4112-4654 GCF_001515645.1 Sinocyclocheilus grahami | reverse complement strand
TGGTGTCAAAGCATCCATCACAAGGGGTCCTACACCGCGGGACTTGTCCCATATTGCTTTCGGGTCAAAAGTTATCAGACCCCCTCCGCTCACTGCCAGGAAGAGCAGCTCATCTGCAAACAGGAAAGAAGAAAAAAAACAAGTCTGAACTGAGCCTCAACATACCGTCAGGCAAATACACATTCATTTATTTTCTTGACACATAACATTATCTAGTATTTTTTGAGGTTAATTAAAATGTTGGTACAAAAATTAGATTTTAGAAGGAATGTAGTTTGGGTAAAGCAATCTTTTTAGTACCGTATTATGTTTCCGAATATAGGCAGAACTGAAAACGTACAGCCACGACCTCCACTTGAAAGGCCATCCGCTGAGAAAATGGGCTCTAGGAGACCACAGAGAATCCAGAATGTGAGGAGAGAAAAATCAAACACAGGTGAGTTTATTAAATACACTGTATATATTATACACTATTGTTCAAAGGTTTGGTGTCGTTAAGACTTTTACATTTGTTTTTAAAGCCTCTTATGCTCACCAATGCT
>NW_015512700.1:1941-2668 GCF_001515645.1 Sinocyclocheilus grahami | reverse complement strand
AAAGGTGATTACAATATAAGCCTGTTCAAAAACGTGCCAGGAATCAAAATATGCTAAATCCCTCAGAATGGCAAGAGAGATGGCAGCCCTTGAGAGGTGCTCTGTGAGCCTGCATGCTTTAATTAGATGAAACACTACTCTGTGAAGAGCTTAATAGAGCCTTTACATCACTTTATCTGACATGGCTATTATGTTGCTGTTTTCATATTTCATTTTAATATGTAATCAGTTGTTTAGCCGATAATGTCTTTATGATCCATGCATGTGAGCAAAACAAACAGAACAAAACACAGGCCGTTCAAAACAACCCATAGGAAAGGAAATCACAAATGAGATCTTTGTATCTTAGTTGGACAACAATAAAACTAAATAGAGAAAAAAATGGAGATGGGTGAAGTATCTAGCTTGTGATGTGAAAAAGACTTCAGTGATCTCAGAAAGTCTTTGCACAGTTCATCCAATAATAAAAATTTGCTGAAGATTTACTCACCCTTAGGCCACCTAAGAGTTTGTTTCTTCATTGGAACAGATATGGAAAAAAATATCATTACACTACTTCCTCACCAAGAGATCATCTGCAATGAATGGGTGCCGTCAGAATGAGAGTCCAAGCATCACAATAATCCTCAAGTAATCCACAACAAGTTAATGTCTTGTAAAGCAAAAAGATGAGTGTTTGTAGTAAACAAATCCATCATTAAGATGTTTTAACTTCAAACTGTTGCTT
>NW_015512700.1:0-1034 GCF_001515645.1 Sinocyclocheilus grahami | reverse complement strand
TGGAAAAGCCAGAAAGTCCCCCCACCCTCTCCCCCATTCCTGAACCCATACACACACACACACACACAAACAAGTTAATGCTATTTTTCCGTTATTCTCTTAGGACCGCAGATGTAAATTCCTGCCATCTACATCTTTAAAATATCGTTTCAACGCGTCTCCCCCATTTATGTATATTTTAAGGCATAATTAAAGCATAATGCTGCAGTTATCAAATGAAAGAGGTTGGACGAGTCCTATAAATTCCTACTCGCCCTCAGTTGGCAAGCGTAGCAGAATTCATCTCAATCTTCAAGGATTCTGCTTCTGCACTTATTTGCATATGCTCATTAAAATGAATGCAGGCAAGAAACACGAAATGCTGCTATAAAAAATGAAAGACGAAACATTATGTTTAGTAATTAGATCTCCATTATTGATCTTTATGGAAACAGTAAGTTAGTGGAAGAAAGAGAAACTGTTGAAGAGAAATTGTTTTCTCAACATTATTACCATCAGGCCTTTTTTTTCAACAGAGCTTTTTTTTACAGAAATGGTGCACTTTGGCAAATAAACAAAAGCTAAATCTCTCTCCTTAAATTATTTTATGTATCCTCTCTACTGTTACTGCCAATGTAAGTGTTCAAAAAAAGTTCTAAAATTATATTTACATTCCCGTTTAAAGATTTGGTGTCTTTTTAAAAATGTTTTTAAAAGAAGTCAAAATGCAGTAAAACAATATTTTTGTGAAATAATATTATAATTTGAATAACCATTTAATATATTTTCAAATCTAATTTATTCTTGAGATGGCAAAGCTGAATTTTTAGCATCACTACTCCACAGTCTTCAGTGTCACATGGTCCTTTAGAAATCATTCTAAATGCTGATTTGTTGTTTAACATTATCAATGTTGAAAACAGTCGTGCCACTCAATATTTTTGTGGAAACAGTGTGAAAATTCAAAAGAACAACATTTATTCATTTTTAATAACAATGTAAACATCTTTACTGTCATTTTTGATCATTTTAATGTGTTCTTAATGAATAAAAGT
>NW_015512699.1:4646-8214 GCF_001515645.1 Sinocyclocheilus grahami | reverse complement strand
GTGAACGATCCTCATTACCCTCTCCGCTGGGACCTCATCGTTGACAGGCAAGTCCATGTTTTTGTTTGGTTTGTCTTCACTTAGCGCTATCTAAAAAAAGAAATTTCTGTTTATTTACTTACCCTTATATCTTTCCAAACCTTAAATTAAATGCAATACTTGAACATAGTTAACCTAGTAAATCATTTTTGTTTTTTGTTATCTCTTTAATATCTTTATTATACTTTTCCAAAATGCTCAGGTGTCCCAATCCTAATGATGATACAGTGGAGTTGCTGCAAAATGGTGTTTCTACATCCAGCCGTTTCTCCTTCGAGATGTTTATCTTCACTGCAGACTCCACCAAGGTTTACCTGCACTGTGCTGTTCACCTTTGCCTTCTGACAGACAATCACTGCTCAGTGGTGAGTGTACAAATTACAAGTAATAAAACCTTTCAGATTTTTCTTGTGGACATGGTCATAATTGTTGTTATTAGTAAATGTTGTCCATTTTCTTTAAGTAAAAGATACTTTTGAGCGACGGTCAATGGAGAAAGATGCTATTTGTTTCCAATTGCGATAAACCACCAGTAGGGGCTGATGGGGCCATGCTGACTAGCAAACCCTCAACCCCTTTGGCTGATACGACTGATGTTAACTTAAACTGACACAAATTGTTGTCTTTTCATCGGTCTTTCAGCACTGTGACCCTGAACACCACCATAGAGCGGGCAGATCTGTGGATTTCCATGACAGTACTTCAATATCCCTTGGTCCATTGATGTGGTCTGACAGTAACAAAGGTAACTTATGAAACAAAACAACAACAAAAAGAGAATTAAATTTAATTCAATATCACATAAAAAAAAGAGTGTTGTAGTTCCACAACCTTCACATACTCTGGTCTGGTCTATGCATAGAAATTATAAAAAAAGTAAAAAGTGCTGTTAAGTAAATATCAGCACTCGTGAAGTGCTGCAATCAACTGACTGCTGTATAATTTCTGTTCACAGATACGCCGATGCCACGCCAAGTGCTAGTATCCAGGGCTCCATGTCTGTTGGGTTCTCTGACTATATCAGTTATTTCTCTGATGAGTCTCCTGATATTCTGCTAGGATATTTCCACTGACAATCAACCTAATGTTTTAACACGTCTATTCTTATATTTTTATTATATCTCTTTCTCGATGAATGTGACACTGATGCCAAACTGTTACAAGCTTTCTATAAATGTGACCTTTGGGTGATTGTTAAAAATCACAACCTTTAAAATGTTTTCTAAATCAAACAGTCTTATTACTATTGTGAGGATAAAGCATATTAAATAATGAGATAAAACAAATCACAATAAACTGATTTTCTCTGTGTTTTGGTGACATATTTGTCATTTCTGTGTGTGTGTGTGATTTTGTTTTTTCTATTGTTTGTTACAATGTAGTTAGTTCAGCTATTATACTGAGTCAGGCTTAGGCTACATCCTATCATAAACCATCTCAAACCAAATCAGCTATACACTCACACAGACACAGCCAGAGTGGTTTTGCAGCGTTTTTATTTAATTTTTTTCTTCTGACCTAGTCATACATATTACTGGAATAGAAACTTTTCTTAGTGTTCTTGTGTTAACAGAGATGACTGTTTTCTCTTCATTCTTTACTGATACAAAGTTTTTACTGATTTCTTGCATATTTGTAATTTTACTGAAAAAATGCACTGTACATAAGAAACCTTCACATAAAATTGATGGATTTAGAATTAATCAGCATAATGATTTAATCATTTCGCAGACTAATTTGTTAATACTAACATGAAGTACCTCTGATTCTTTACAAATTTGGCAGTTTGAATTTACTAGGCAAAGGCAGGAAACAAATGCAAGGGAACAAATATCGAAAGAGACCTTCATGCTATTGACATTCAAAGCTTTATTCTGTGTATTATTCTCGCTTGCACATTAAAGTTACTCATTAAAGCTGGAATTGTGTACTGATGAATACTTAGCTCCTGATACAAATTAGATTGTTTGTGATTTTCTTATTTGTATGTTGCTTTAAAAAAAGTTTGCTCAATAAATCAAACTAAACTGCAGCAGTGCCATAAAAAATAACAACTGCTGCTAACACACTTGTTCTATAAGATAAATAGGACTGTACAAACAACACATGCCTATTGCTAGGATAAAAGAAGAACACCAGCTAGATTGTGAAATTAAATGTCTTATACCAGCACTGTATGTTTTGGGGAAAAAAAATAGATTTCACGAACAAAGTGATCATGCATCCTCTTGCATTAAGCACATGGTACATATGTCATTCTACTTTAAAATGTCAAAAGAAAGGTTTCATTCGTAGACTGAAGAATCTGTCAAAACACATACCAAACCATACCATAATATGCTGTTGGGTGGGGAGAATTTATGGTATGTCTAAAAACTTGTTTGAAGTATTGCTAAACAAAAATAAAAATAACTCCTAGGTCCAACCATGTTCTGCCTACCATTTCAAAATTATAAGACTCTAAAACCTGCAGTTCAACATGACTGTATTTAGTTTGAACTGTGGAAGAGACAATCACCCTAATAGGCCTGTACGCAGCAGCAGCATTTCATCTCAGGTAAAATTAATCTCATCTGGCTCCACTCATTCTTTCAGTCATCTTTTGATATAAATTATTATACAGCAACGTTTTTGTGATATTGTTTATTTTTTATTTACTTTTAATCCTTGTATACTGATACAAATTATGTTGCAGTGAAGATGTAGATGAAGATTTTATTAATATGTGCCAAATAGAAGGTTACAATCCTGGGTTTCACTTTATTTTGATGGTCCCTTTAATGCATTCTGTTGACTATAAGATGCACCTACATATCTACTAACTCTCATTAGAATGTTAGTAGAGTATTTGTAGTCATGGTAGGGTTAGGGTTACAATAAGTTGACATGTACTTGCAAAGTTACATATGGTCTGTAGAATGTCTTTTGGGAGACCAGCACAATAAATAGTTAGCAGATATGAAGCAATTGAACAATAATGAACAATATTGTGTCTTTATTGTTTATGTCGTAAACAAGTCTGTGGTTCCGCATGGAATTACGGTAGGATTCATTGTGTACATATTTGAATGGTCATATTTGAATGGTTTATTTTGTAAATCATACTTTAAAGTACATATATATTCAAATAATATGTCCCTCCAGGCCAATGACACCCACTTCATCTATAAGAACTTTATTGTGGGGGAGCCAAACTCAGCTGGACATCTCATCAGCAGGAAAATAATTCTGAAGCTTCCTTTCATCTGTGTTTACTCACAAACCCAAACACTTTCCATGGACATCAACCCTCTGGAGAGGTAGAGGTAGGTGGAGAAGAATAAATTAATTGTAAATATCTCTTATTTTAACAGCACTGTGCACATGAACCTTCCTGCTGGTCAAGAGACATATCAGGTCAGGATGATTCCATATCAGGATGCCGAATTCTCCCACCCCTTCGCTGGTAGTGTGAACGCAGAGCTGAGCAAGCGGATTTTTGTGAAAGTTGGTGTTGATGGAGTTGACAGCCGTCAGTTTGCTTCAGTGA
>NW_015512699.1:2432-3213 GCF_001515645.1 Sinocyclocheilus grahami | reverse complement strand
ACACACACACACACACACACACACACGGAGCAGTGGGCAGCCATTCTTTGCTGCGGCGCCCGGGGAGCAGTTGGGGGTTCAGTGCTTTGCTCAAGGGCACCTCAGTCGTGGTATTGAAGGTGGAAGAGAGCGCTGTACATTCACTCCCCCCACCTACAATCCCTGCCAGTACGAGACTCGAACCCACAACCTTTGGGTTACGAGTCCGACTCTCTAAAAATTAGGCCACGACTTCCCCATAGACTCCCCCATGAGATGGAATATACACAATTTTATGTTTAAATAAACGGATTAAACTGCTTTTTGTTTGGTATGTGTGAGTTCAAAACACTTTATATTTTTATTCATGAGCCAGTAGTAATTAAACTTATTAGTTTAGGCTTTATCTCATGTCAAGTTTAAAAATAAACCAAATATGTAACATATTTTATTTCAGCTAGTTGCCAAGACAACATATTTGTTATTTACATTTAGCTAATTTTAATGTTTAAAAAAAAAACTAAAACTAAACCTGAGAAAAAAGTTAAGGAAAACTATATTTAAAAAATGAAAACATTAATGCAGAAATGCATTTCTTTTGCAATGTAGTTTTGCTGCATATTTGATTTTTTTTTGACTTGTTGCAAACAAAACAGAAAAATGCTGTATTTTATCCTGCATTTAAATCCTCATACACTATAAATAGTAAAACAAGAAGTGTCAGATTCTGCATTATTTGGTTCAGTGGAACCTAAAGATCTTTCAACAGCAAAATCTCCTGTCAACATTGTGTTCACATACC
>NW_015512699.1:0-1045 GCF_001515645.1 Sinocyclocheilus grahami | reverse complement strand
TATATATATATATGCACTGATTTGAAATACAAGATTCGAAGCTTCGTGAAGCAGTGTGAAGCCATTTTAACGATACTCGATGGAAGTAGGCCCTAGTTGACAAACAACAATTTGCTTCAGGGATTGACTTGTGAATGTGCATGATTCACATTACTCTCTCCGCTGGGACCTGCTGGTAAGAGTAAACTCTATATAGGCTATATATGTTTAAAATATAGGCCCATATACAAACCGATTGTAGATGTAAGCTGTGAACCCGGAGAAACATTAATTGATTCTGTCGATAAAAAGCGAAGTTTCAGTAAGGAAGATATTTTACTGATTAAGTAGCAGGGTAGCCTGATACTATTGTCCTGACATTTCAACTATAAAAAGTAGTAAGCGGGTTGTTTAAAACAAAGTGTGTCCGAACGTTTGATTCTTTTGTATCGATTATTTTCAGTGAATCGGTCGAAACGACCTGAGTCGTCGAATGATCAGTTTCAGTTAAAATCGGTCTGGGCTGCGTTTCTCAAAAGATTCGTAAACTTAAGTAGATTGTAAAGACTATTGGCATAAAGTAGTTGATAGACTATTAGTAGATTTATCAAATACTTTTAAAACTTATGACCATTTCTAACTTTTGAATCTCTGGTGGCATTATCTGAGCATTATCTAAGGTGAGGTAGGCTACTTGTTTCCAATAGTAATGAATATTCAGTTTTAGGCTCAGTTCTCTTGTATTCACAGATGATAGAAAATTTCCAGATATACTTATTTTTGTTCATTTCTTTAGACTACTTGAAGCCATGTCCTGCCCCACAGATATTTGGGCTCCGGAATACGTGAGTGTGTCTAGTGCTCCAGGTCTGTGTATTTCCTTATTGATTTCATTTTTATAAACATTGTTTTTGTAAAGATAGATAGATAGATAGATAGATAGATGTCTACATCATGTAGTCCCTAAACTATCTGTTTAATCTGCATTCTGGGCAGTGAACATTAGATGGCACTGCATGCAAACAGTTGCATGCGGAGCCTGTATTCACTTAGAGGCAGGGAGTTA
>NW_015512698.1:2493-2751 GCF_001515645.1 Sinocyclocheilus grahami | reverse complement strand
TGGGAAAGCTAACGTGTCTCCGACATAGTGATAACACTCGTTGCCATTTATTTGATACATCAGGCTTTTATGGACTTCTCTTTTTATAAATTGCAGAACGTAATGGTTCTTGAGATCAGAAAAGTTATAAAAATGTTAGCCTGTGATATATTTTCAAAACAACACAAGAAATGCCACAAATTTTGAGAAAAGCCGCCATAAATTCAGTCATTTTAGATAGATAGATATATACATACATACATACAGGGCCTAAAACTA
>NW_015512698.1:0-1505 GCF_001515645.1 Sinocyclocheilus grahami | reverse complement strand
TTTACTCGCATTTGGCGCTTGGCGAGTGTTAATTTTAGGCCCTGCATACATACATACATACATAAAATTAAAACAGACAAGACAAGCAGCCCAAGAAAAACAAACAATAATGTATAAACTATTAAACTAGTCAAATAATAGCTGATAAGCTGTGAAGTGTCCGTAAAATGTGAAAACAGGTCGAATAAAAATAGTAGTGCTGACCAACCAAAAGAGTCCATTTTAAGTCCTGCTCACAGGGAAGAGTTAAAGAGCCATAATGCATGAGGGACAAACAATGTCTCAGTCTGTCTGTAGAACAGGACAAAGACAGCATCCTGTCCCTGAAGGGTGCTCTTCTGCCTGGATATGGTACTGTGCAGCGTTGTCCAAGATGGACAAAAGCTTTCTAAGAGTCCTCCTCTCTGCCACAGATGTTAAGGAGTCTAGTTCTACACCCACCATTTTCACCAGCTTATCCAGTCACGTGGCATCCCTCTTCTTAATGCCTCTTCCCCAGCTCACCACAGCATAGAAGAGGACGCTAGTGATGACCGTCCATCTGGTAGAACATCTGCTGTAGCTTCTGACAGATATTAAAGGACCCCAGCCTTCTCCGTAAGTAGAGTCGACTGTGTACCTTCCTGAAGAGGGCATCCGTGTTCTTAGACCAGTCCAGTCTGTCGTCCAGCTGCAGACCTAGGTATTTGTAGGTCTAGACCACCTCTACACAGACACCTTCAATGAACACAGGCTGTGGGTGAGGCCTGGGCCTCCGGAAATCGACTGCCATCTCCTTGGTTTTGGTAGTTTTAGACTGCAAAAATCAGTCCTGTGAAATCCTGGTGGGTCTGAATAGTAGTATATGCTGAATATTAAGCAAGCTAAAGCAGTTACCATGCTGAAACAGACTGTTGCAATCGTTGCGGTTGCATTGTTTCAATTTCTTCTGACTCTGGCTCAAGCATGTACAGCAAAGCTCTTTTACAGTGCTTGCCATCTCAAGTATAAAAAACAAAAAACACAACATGCTGTAGAGAAGAGCGTGGATATGGTGCAATGAAGTTTGCCAATCAAAGCAGTGGCCATTTCTGCAAGAGGCAACGACCCTTAAAATTTAGTGCTTTTCTGACTTTGCAAACTTTATAAATATAACCTCAAGAAACATAACATAAACATCTAGAACTGCATTTCATTACTGCTTTAATACTAAATCTCAGTTACTCTGCACGTCTCTTTCACCAAGTTCTTCACACGCTTTGTTCTACATCTACATTATCTGATGTCCCAGCACCAACATACAAACTTCATAACACTAACCCTGCAGTTTTCATCTACTGAGAGATTAAAGAAGCTCAGCGTCATGTTTGCAGCACTAATACAAACATGGACACATATTAGAGGAACAGCTTTAGACAACAGCGCCACCATCCCTCCAGCTAAAGTCACGTGAGCTTCAGGCTTGCAGACTGTTTGTCTCATGTGTTGTGATTGGCAGCACTCGGTGCCTGGTCGGGAAATGTCAT
>NW_015512697.1:5627-6174 GCF_001515645.1 Sinocyclocheilus grahami | reverse complement strand
TTGCTTAAGGGGACATCGTACACCAAAATAACAGGGCTTTTCTAGTGACAGAGGCCCCACTGGGGACATTAGAGTTAAGAATGAGGGGGTGAGAGAGGGATGAGGAAAGAAAGAGATGTTGTAAACATTCTTATCCCACTTGTTCTACTGACGTGCATGCACAGGTGTATGTTAAAACAGTCTTGTATTATCCTGAGTGCCAGTGAAAGAGAGGACGCCACATAACCAAAACACTGTGATGTCTGGAGGACTTTACTCTGCTGATGTCTGGACTGGTCTCCCGCTGAGCTGTGGGCTCTGGGACTGGTGTACTCCCACCCCTTGTGCCCACATTCTCCACCCACTCAGCCCATACTGTAGACAGAAGAAAGAGAGGGAGGGATGGACTCTTTGTGAATTATTTATTCCACTCCTGTGCTTGACTGCTAGTGTGTAGCCAGGCAGAAAGAGGACAACAGAGGCAGGACAGTACCAGCTTCGACTAACAGAATGACCCACTAGATTGGCATGAAAAAAAATCACACACACACACACACACACACACACA
>NW_015512697.1:0-3372 GCF_001515645.1 Sinocyclocheilus grahami | reverse complement strand
GTGCTGCAATTTATATTCCAAAGCCTCTCATATAATGCAGAAACGATCAAGCAAGCAAAACGCGCAAACGCGTGCAAGTATTTGTACTGCTGCAGAATGAGAGGACAGTAGTACAGACTAGCGCATTTCACACAGGCTAGATTCACTTTCGCCTGAAAGTCATGTATGCCTAAGGTTGAAAATAAATTGTTTATAGTGAATACCCCTATATATTTTTACGATTTAGTTTTAATCCAAATGATGCGTGTGCTAAGTGAGTGAACATCAAAGATCACACAACAGAAGTGCGCGCGCTCTCTCTCTCTCTCTCTCTCTCCCTACCGTTAAGTAACTTGTGCATTGTTTTACTTGTTTTTTACATATACGCCCGAACTACAAACTTTCCAGTGATGTCTGTGAGAAAGGTATATTCACTTGACAAGCTCGCGCATCTGCGCCGCCGCGCACTCAATCCACTCAGCGTGCTTTGTTTATCAGCTCGTGCACATCAGCTATACAGGCGTTAATACTGAATGTTTAACATTATATTCATTGCATACATATACTTCGTAGTAGACATCCTTAACTCCTCTCTGCTGTCTGTTGTTCTGTTGTTGGTGTTTCTTTGTCTGAATATGGCGCTTATCACATGCTGTGTGGTATCGGCGTTTGGTATCGGGGCATTTTAACGAGTATGAGTACGAGTACAGGAGCTCAGTATCGGGCCCGTTACCGATACATCCCTAGTAGGTAATAACATCACTGTTCTTGAAGCAGATCAACTTACTGTTTTGTTATTAATAGAGACTATGCTGTTGAACACTGTTGAGAGATGCACAGACTCAGACTTATTTTATTTTTTGCCTTACAGGAAAGTTGATGTTTGAAGATGCGTACCTATATATTTTTTAAGCATTGACTAAATATAGAGCATGTAAACAGTTCTGGAGCAGTTATATTATTTGTAGAGTGAGGCTTTTATTTCAACTCTTGATGCTGCACAATTCCCTCCTGTCACTCTGCAAAGAAATCAAGGTCAACTTGGACCTCCCGCCGGGTGATTAAAGGTCTCTACCTGCCCACCACACAGCTGGATGCCAGACACAGATAGTAATCAGGCCACGTCCTTCTACTCCTGTTCTGAGGAAGATTTATAGCCATGCATTCAGACACCTGTATATTCAAATCATATTCATTTAGGGAGAAAGAAAAAAAAGCTCAGAGAGGTGAGAGAATCCATTAATGAGTTTAGTTTTGACACATGAAGGGATTTGATGCAGAATGAGATATGGCGTATTATGCTGCTGCTGGAGAGGAAGATGTGCCAGAGCTCTCATTTACTAAAGCCCTAAGTCTCTCAGTATTCTACGTAGGATGTCAGGATGTCTGTTACATTAATGGGAAAATGACCATGCGAGGGCAGGCTGGTCCCAGTGCGACAGAAAGAAGCGTGGAAAAGAGTTGATGGGGAAGTCACGACTGCAGACTTGTTTCCTGTCTCTTCTGTGAGACATTTTTGTGGTGTGATAAATCCTACTGAATAGTCGTTATTGCCCTTCAGAAGATTGCATGGAAAGACAAAGGTGGCCATGGGTGGTTCTAGAATGTGTGAATATTTGTGAAAATGTGTAGTTGTTACCTTACAGAGCTATTTCAAACCTAAAAAAAAAAAGATTTTTGTTGGTATAACCCCAGGTTTTCCAAACAGGGGTTTGTGAGAAAAATGCAATGTCTGGGGCCATTTTTGATTAATTATTTTGATGTATTTAATGCTTCAAAATTAATTTTAAAATGTTACATCAGCTAGCAGTCATTTTATAAATCAACAAATCTTTCAGTATTCCTTGAGTTAAAAGTAAATATAGCTGCAAGCAGCAATTAAGGGATTGGGCATGAAAGGAACAGTTATTTTAAGTAAATCCAGTCATTCCTAATGATGATTTTAGTAAAATGCAATTTGTTTTAATGTTACAATTTTTGTCTTTTGACCAATAGCTGGCTCAGTCACTGCACTGCTGTTTTTTTCATTGCATGTCAAAATGACAGTGTTGTTGAGATATACCCTTGGATCTTTTTTGACATCAAATTTCTTAAGTTAAACAATGGTCTAATGTATATCTGAGCCTAATTTAATGAATATCTAATAAACTTTGTAGGCCAAAAAAAGTTTTGAAAAGTTGGTGGTGGTGTTCCTAAACTGCTGATGTACTTCATTTCATGGTAGTGATGAAATATACCAAGTTTAGTTTCCATACCTGAAAGCATTGGGGCAATGCAGTGCCACTTTCTGTTTGCGTCACTGTTACCAAATTCGTGGAGATGTTAAACAAGAATGGTTTGGACTCATAAAAAGCATCTAAGATGGTCAACATGTGATGAACACTTTAGGAGGAGTTCGAAAAAAGTAGGTTATTTAGGAAATAAGGCGTTTGACTCAGTATGATCACTTTGTTCAAAAGTTCAAAGCAGAAGCACATTTTTAATCATTGTTTGTTTGTTTAGCTATTGGTGACATTTTTTGCTATTTTGAGTGACAGACACCAAACTTGAACTAGACCCCTTTCAAGCCACTGTTTTTAAGTTTGTTAGCATGAGCACTAAAGTACATGGTTCATGTCTTTTAATTAGAGATTTGCAAGAAACACAAATGGCCAGTCTTATGTCTTATGGTTTGTCTATGGATCTCTTGAGCTGTTAAATACCTGAGAGCATTTTGGCTACCTATTTTCACATGTAGATAAATGACAAATTGGAACCATAAATCATTAGAATAACAAAACTATACAGCAACTTAATAAATGGCTGGCTTTCAGGCGAGAGTTGGATCTCAAGGGTTTATAGAACTCCAGCCTTAATGTGGCAAGGAGACATGTCAGTGCTTGAGAAAATATACATGCCATTCTATATCACTTACCCTGCTGTCATGCGAGGGAGTGCCTGTCTCCAAAGGCACTATGCTATCAAAGTAATCCGTCACCTCCGAAAGGGACGTATGGTCGGTGCCACGGCATTTTGCTCGCTCTGCTCATCTTCACAGTGGGCAGTGTGAGTAGATTGCATTACCAAAGCACTCATTGAGGAGAAAGCTCTCCATATAATCCAATTGCTGGCGGAGTGTGGCAGCCATTCATCTGCACAGAGTTGGAGGGTGGGAAGGGTGTATCGTACGACTGTCCCGCCAGAGTCCACTACTCATCCTGTTTCACTGATTACTTCTAAATAGACAATGCACACACATTCAACCTATCTTTCTTCTGAGTCATGACTGATAGCGCTGAGTTATCGGTACTAAACCCTGTTAGAAAAAAAATGTGGAACAACTGTCACTAGTGCAGTACACTGAAAAGGAAACATTTTTGCCTTATCTACACCTAAGGCGCATGGCTACCTCTT
>NW_015512696.1:7502-8225 GCF_001515645.1 Sinocyclocheilus grahami | reverse complement strand
AAAAATTGAAATAGCTTTTGTATACTAGTGGAATGGAAAGGTTCTCTTGATGTTAAAAGATCTTCATGAAACCACAGATGCCGGTAAAGAGCCTAAAGAACATAATAAAGAACAGTTTGGGAGTTAACAAATGGAACAGCATTAATAAATGTGGAGAAATACAACTCTTTGTCTTAACTCATGTCTTTATCGCTCTCTTTCTCAGGCCTTGAGAACGTCACAATCCAGTTGAACCTGGAGGCAGAGTTCCACTTCACCCACCTCATCATGACCTTTAGAGTAAGTGCTGAGGACAGTCAGTTGGTGATGTGTGTTTTGGGGGGAAGGTGTCGCCACAGTCCCAGGCTGAGGTGAGATTTGTGGTCGTTAGGAGAGAATGTGGGAAGGGAAGGGGGGTTGATGTGGATTTTGCTGGCAGGAGGGGAAGTGTTGCTCAGTGTGTGGGAGCCGTGGGAGGTCTGGGATAAACCCAGCTGTGCAGCCGACTGAGACGACTGGAATGCTTCAGCTGAAGATTACATTTCAGCATGATCTCACTTCAGCAATACAGTTCAAAGAAATCAGAGAGCGCATATGAAACGACTGGCATCAAGAGAACAATAGTGCTCATGTGATGTTGATTGCAAAGATTGTTGGGAAACTGTACAGGAACAAAACTTTCATCACTGTTTGTTTTTTATAATTAGTGCCGTCAAACGATTAATCGCGATTAATCGCATCCAA
>NW_015512696.1:6966-7492 GCF_001515645.1 Sinocyclocheilus grahami | reverse complement strand
TGTGCAGCTAACTAAGTTTAACAAATGAAACCTTATTGTAAAGCATTACCAAAACATCATACCAAAGATCTTTTTAATCTCAATTGTTTCTTCTAGCCAGCAATTAGATTAAATAGAGAACAAATAGAGACTTTCATTTCATTTAGAAACTTTAAAGGATTTGCTTAAAACTACTATTTAGTAAAACACTTTTTTTTTTAGAAAATAATAATTAATATATTAACATACATTCAAGGTAGGGTTCATGACAAATAATGATAGAGAATAAAATGAGAATTGTCATTATTATCACCCTCGTTTGTAAAACAATAGAGTATATTAAAAATATATATTTTCTATATATTTTGTTGTTTTATGCATAGAATGAAAGTGAATGGGGTCCAGTTTTAAGCTTTTAGATTGCAAAACAGTGATGCCATAGAAGATGGCTTTTCAGTCAACAGTTCTTAAAAGAACCCCTTTTGTGTGTGAAGAACATTTTAAAAATTGAAATAGCTTTTGTATACTAGTGGAATGGAAAGGTTCT
>NW_015512696.1:1995-2862 GCF_001515645.1 Sinocyclocheilus grahami | reverse complement strand
TTTGTTATGCAATTGTTACTGCATTATAGTTTTTAAACGTCATAATTCTTTGTTATGCAATTATTACTGCGTTATAGTTTTTAAACATCATAATTTTTTATTATGCAATTGTTACTGCGTTATAGTTTTTAAACATCATAATTCTTTGTTATGCAGTTGTTACTGCGTTATAGTTTTTAAATGTTGTAATTTGTTGTGCAATTGTTACTGCGTTATAGTTTTTATACGTCATAATTTGTCGCGCAGTTGTTACTGCATTCTAGTTTTTAACATCGTAGTTGTTTGTTGTGTAATTGTTACTGCATTACAGTTTTTAAATGTTGTAATTTGTTGTGCAATTGTTACTGCATTATAGTTTTTATACGTCGTAATTTGTCGCGCTGTTGTTACTGCATTATAGTTTTTAACATCGTAGTTCTTTGCTGTGTAATTGTTACTGTATTACAGGTTTGAAATGTTGTAATTGGTTGCGCAATTGCTACTGCTTTATAGTTTTTATACGTCGTTATTTGTCATGCAGTTGTTAATGCATTATAGCTTTTTTAAACGTTGTCATTCTTTGTTATAATTGTTTCTTTGTTACAATTGTTACTTGATCATCTGACATCTGACATTTCTTTGCTTCTTTCACAGAGTGTAACTGCAATCATCACTCTGATTCCTGTCATTTCGACATGGCCGTGTATCAGGCCTCGGGTAACGTGAGCGGCGGCGTGTGTGACGACTGCAAACACAACACCATGGGTCACGAGTGTGAGCAGTGCAAGCCCTTCTTTTACCAGCATCCGGAGAAAGACATCCGCGACCCCAACATCTGCGAGTGTACGTGTCCCCTCTCATTTCCTCTCCTGTCATTTCCTCTGAGCT
>NW_015512696.1:0-338 GCF_001515645.1 Sinocyclocheilus grahami | reverse complement strand
GTCCCAGTTGTGCCCCCCTCTGCTTTCACCTCTGTTGTTATGGGGCCCTGATGGATTCCCTTCTCTTAATCCAGAGCCATCGACTCGCTTGTTCAGCGTCACTAGAGAGGGCCTTGACAGCTTGCCGTTGGGATTGGCCTCGGATTCCTAGTTCCTAGTAGTTAACAGTATGATGACAGATCTCCCCACGACTGCCCCCGTGGCCGAAAGGGATAGAGAGTTGGACTTGTAACCCGTGGGTTCGAGTCTCAGGTCGGCAGGAATTGTTGGTGGGGGGGAGTGAATAACCAGTCCTCTCTTCCACCCTCAATACCCCGACTGAGGTGAGACCCTTGAGC
>NW_015512695.1:7115-8221 GCF_001515645.1 Sinocyclocheilus grahami | reverse complement strand
TAATAATGATTAATTCCCTTACAAATAAGTAAATTATTACAATATCTATCAATAAATAAATTAAAATAATTAAATAAATACTGTATATCTGTCTGCCCCGTCATGACAGAAAAACAAATGTTTGCGTGTTAGTGTCAGTGTGCATGGGTTGGCAGCAAACAGCTGAGCCAGGGCCCACAAGTCACCTTTCTTTTCCAGATGGCTGCTGGAAAAATGGGCAGCAGTTTGGTTAATAATGATGAGTAAATACAACAGCCCATCATAAGACACACACTCACAGAGAAGACAGAAGGGCGGCCTCATCCTCTTGTCGAGGAGTTATGAGGTAGTTCCAAAGAAAATCACATTCCAAAACCATCCGTTTCATAAACGTTGGCGAAATTACTTGGCTCAGTGTTCCCTTCTGATGCGGGCCTCAAATCACTATGACTGGCTCAGTCGGACTTTGATTCCTTTAACCAGGATCTGACAGGGATGGAAACTACAGAAGCAACACACACCATCAAAGTGTGGCCAGCAGCAGAAAGATAAAAGCATGCAAGCACACACATACTCATACACACTGACACATGGCTGCAAACCCAAATTTTGTGCATAACCCTTTCATATTAATATAGCTCCTGAGCTCTTTTTTATTTGTCAAAAACAATTATGTTCCCATTTTTTTTTCTCATAAGGAATATTAAGTCTCAATCTGTCAGGGTTTGAGAACTGCACAATCATTTCCTGCTCCCTGAAGAGTAATTAGAAGATCCAGATCTCGGCAATCTATGTTAAAATGCTAGTTGGCACTTTCCATGTTTACAGTACACTGACTTTTTAGAGCATTAGAGGCACAAATCCCACAATATTCCCATGTTAGAAAAAAATGGATAACATTTTACATGAAATTGTGACACTCAAGCTGAAATATATTTGGAGCCTTAAATAAATAACTTTTTTTAGCCGTTTCGATGGCGTTCGCCAGTTGTAGAGAGCTTTTAATTAGTTTAATGCAACAGAATCAGACAAAGAATTGATTTAAACTCTATACATTTTGGTAACAGAGTTAAACATGTAATTTAAATTTAGGGATGCACGATATATCGGCCACCATATCGGTATCG
>NW_015512695.1:5083-5858 GCF_001515645.1 Sinocyclocheilus grahami | reverse complement strand
AGAGCTGAGTGAGACATCTAATCCAGCATCAGAGCATCATGGTGTGTTGCTTTCTACACTTAAGGGTTGTTAGAGCCGTGAGAGTTTGTTTCATGCTTGTCTGATTGATAGAATTGTCTGCTGTCAGAGTTTCCTCTTGCTCTGGTTCCAAAGCATTATCTCTGTTACTTCAACAAAGTCTGAGCGTGAAGATGCTTAGACAGTTTTCTAGGGCTGCCAAAGTTAAACTGTTGACATGATGAATTAATAGATTTAACACTGTTATATTCAACACAGTGACCCCAAAAACTATTTGGACACTTCAGTCACACTGAAAAAAAAATCACACTAGAAGACAAAAATTGTTTGTAATTATTTTTAAGTGCAGCTTTTGTGAATGAAATCCACGTTTACAAGTCCAGATACATTGGAACCACTGTAATAACTCAATAACATAATGAGGGTCTCATTTGTCAGTAAATGATGGAGAAACAACTTATTAACTAATAACTTGTTCATACACCAAATCCAAAGGGGACAAATGTCATTAGTAATATTTGTATGGTGGACATTCAATTTCATAAACTTTAATAAGTATAAAAATACTCTTGACTGAAACATGCAATCAATGGTGGAAAGGTTAATAAGAAATCCACTAGAGAGCTGCAGGAATATCAATAAAACAAGCTGATGCATATTATTTGGATTTATTTCCTTAAAATAGATAAACAATAAATATATATGCAAGCTTTATACATGCACAGTACAAATAAACATATATATATATATATATATA
>NW_015512695.1:2781-3461 GCF_001515645.1 Sinocyclocheilus grahami | reverse complement strand
AACCGTTATTTCATATTAGTTTCTAATTCAATATATAATTTACAGACAGCTACATACATATTTCATTATCTTAAGCCTTATGTTACACCTCAAATGACATAATTTATAGCATTGTTAATATTTATCCAGTCCTCAAACTCTTTTTCTCAAATGCTTGGGTATACAGAGCACTCACATCTTATATATGGACTAAATGCTCCTGATATATATCCGCCCATATCACCATTTAAAGATAAACGCTATTCAGCAAATGAGTCCATCCTGATTTATGACAACATTAGCGCTGGTACAGTAGTTTTGACATGTAAAGAGGTTAGCCAATCATAATTGAGATCATTTGCATATAAAAGTTGTATATTACTGTTATAGTTCCATTCTTAAGGTCAGACAGACCTGTGCAAATGGTCATGTAAAATTACCAAAATAATGACCGTTTTGGTATAAGAAATCTTGTCTAAGTGAACTTACAGGAGAATTAAATACTTAAATTCTCATATTAAATTGAATACTTTATGTAGTGTAAACCTAAATGATTTCAGTAAACCTTAATAACACTCAAAGTAACTCAAATGAATCTGAGGCAGTTAGCAACAGCAAACTTTAGCATACTAAATGCAGCTGTTTTTAACTTACAGCACAAGAACAAAAAGTAATTTCTCATTAAAAAGCAACATTCATCC
>NW_015512695.1:0-1060 GCF_001515645.1 Sinocyclocheilus grahami | reverse complement strand
AGATTTTTGGCCCTGCCGCTTAAGCTAAAGAGATTGTGTAATTTAGTATATTATGCATTCTTTAACTGTCAATTGTTGAGGCTACGGGCTGGCTGATGGGTTTCTGTATTAAATTAATTGGGAGAAAATGATCCAAAATTATACATAATAATCTAATATCCAAATTAATATTGGTCATGATATAGGAAAAAAATCTAAACAAAATATTTCTCAATCTGAAACACCATTTAGTTCCAAAGAACGCAGAGCATCAGTCTCCAAGCAAATGGAAAATTCATATCAAAATGGTTATCGTTCTAACCCACTACAGTGATTGTGATCCAAGCAAATTCATTATGCATTAGTGTGTACGCCCAGCCATCCATTGTTCAGCTACAATGTCACACTTGTGTACTTAACATTAATCCCCATCAGTTAAAATGATTTGTCATTCTGCACATGTTTTATGGAGATATTTTCACATGGTCAGCTGAGGTTTGATTGAGTAATTGCAATTCGTTATTATACGCCATAGCATGTTTCCATAGCATGTTATTGTAAAAGTAAGTGAACTACTGAACTCATTGGTTAAAATTAGGACTCTGGGCTGAAAGAAAAGTGATTGTGCGTGGGTCAAGATGAAAAATGATGCACATTTCTATTGGAATTATTGAATGTTTTGAAGACATCAGATGAAAAATCTCTGCAATAGCAAAATATTTAGACAAAAGTAAATGAAAACCACATTTTACAAACATCTTACATTTATAGTAAAAAAAACACTTGATAAAGACAAGAAATTTGCATTAACCAAATAACATTAAATGTCACAAAACACCTTAATATTAATTACTGATAAAAAATAAGAGAAAATATTTGTAATAATAATATAATTATTTATATATAATATATCAACTTTATAATGTCCTTTAAAAAACAAAAATGTGACAGCATTTTACAGTTTACATATAATACAATGTTAAACCATTTACAATTTTTTCAACATACTGTATACTTACAGTTAACCAATTAACAGTTTTTTTTTTACTGTAGCATTTTTACAGAGTAGGTAATAAATAAT
>NW_015512694.1:7739-8222 GCF_001515645.1 Sinocyclocheilus grahami | reverse complement strand
AGAATATAGTTCATGTGTGAAATTAACCTCGGTTTTTGCAACATTTACCTTAAATCTGTTGATTTCAATTTACTTCCGAATTACGTTTTTCTGAGGTTTACCCTAAATTTACCTTCCTTTCTTCTGACACTTACCTCTATTTCATCTCACTGCTGTCATTTACCTCAGTGTATAACTCTCATTTGCCTTGTTTACCTCGCATTTACCTTAGAAAATATACTGCGTCTTGCATCTTATCTCCATTTAACTAACGTTTGCCTCATATTAACCTCTATTTTAACTCATGGCTGTCATTTACCTCAATCTCAGAGATTTAGTTCAGATTTTACTGAATCATATTTACGTACAGTATTTACCTTAAATTGACTTCAGTGCTGTCATTTATCTGAGGATTACCTTAAATTTACCTTCTTTCCTTCTGACATTTACCTCTTTGTAAACAGTGTTGGGAGTAACGCATTACAAAAGTAACAATATTACAGT
>NW_015512694.1:7378-7660 GCF_001515645.1 Sinocyclocheilus grahami | reverse complement strand
ATCCGTGTCGTTCAGCCTGAGCTCGGGCCAAGCACATATTTGTTCGTGAAGTGTTTTGTTTTTGTTTGTTTGCGGAATGCGCGTTAAGTACAAAAGCGTGGTTTAAATAGTAAATAATAGTTTAGCATTCAAATACAACGCGAATATAGAAACGTGGATTCGTGCCGAATGATAGAGGTACGTTAGGCTGCGTGAGAACAACGCCGTTTGCTTTCAATTTCGCTTTAAATTAATAGTTTTTGGCTTGTTTAGCAATTTATATTTTTCATTCTTGTTTTGTTC
>NW_015512694.1:4751-5649 GCF_001515645.1 Sinocyclocheilus grahami | reverse complement strand
TGCTACATTTCTACAAACCTGATGAAGAAACAAACTCATCTGCATTTTGGATGGCGTGAGGGTGAGGAAATATTCAACAAATTAGAATTTTCCTTTTAAAATACCTTTAAAATTATCCACAGCATTTTGTTGCTCATTTAATTTAGTGCCATAATATTGTAAAAAATTAATCCCCTGTGGGCCTTTTTTGTCCAAGATAATCACTCATTTCTGGAACCGGGGTTACATCTGAAATTATTGGTGCTAAAACTATTGTATCAAACTAAATGTCATTGTAACATCCAACTTTAATTTCTCACACCTTCTCAGGTGAAAGCTGATGCCCGAGCTAGTCGATTAGTCCAAAAAATTCACAATAGCTTTGTAAATGTCAGGAGCCACTGAATAAAGACGTTTGTTATGGAAAGAGATGATTCAGAATGATTCATAATTTATTTAGTAAACATTCAGAGTGAATGCGAACAAAAGCAGAAATACTTGTTTCTTAAAAGTGTGCTGCTTTGGAGCAGAAATAAATCACTGCAGACTGATTGCGTGTTTTTTGTCCAGTAAAATATTAAAGCCTTTCTGTTTGTGATGGCTCTATTTTGGTGAGTTTTCTGTGATTGCCCTGTCATGCAAGCAATCTCTGTTTACTTCAGTTATCAATAGAAAACTCCTTAGTTTGACATTAATTCAGGTTTGCCATTACAAGTCAAAACTATTGTTTTGTGAGTAATGAAGAAAGGACAACGGAAGCATTATAACATCATTTGCTTTCCTGTCCTAAAGCATTAAAGCATTGTGCTTGCAACAGCAAGTTTCTGGGATCGATTCCCAGGGAATGCATGAACTGGTCAAATGCATGTATTAAATGCAATGCAAGTGGCTTTAGATGAACGCATCTGCAATGTAGTAT
>NW_015512694.1:2001-3996 GCF_001515645.1 Sinocyclocheilus grahami | reverse complement strand
GTTCTGCAGTTTATTTACTAATTGTTTAAGGCCATTTTGTGATTTAATTTCGGTTGACCAACATTCGGTGCATCCCTAGTGAGTGCTTCAGATGCTCTCAGAAACACGACTGGAGAACAGCCAGTGTCTTCTGGCATTGCAAAACAGAAACGCTGCATTGGTAAATAAGATGCAAGATTAGAATTATCTAGTGCATCATTGCATGCTCGAGTATTCCAAAGATGGGTGGTTTATTATTTCAGGATGAAGTGTGCATTCATGCAAGTACGAAGTAGTTGCAGCAGTTTTTGCATGAACCTAAAAGTGAATTGGTAATGAGGTAATTTATCTAGATGGGTCTTTTCATGTCAACTTAACCGGCTAAAAGTTTTGATTTTCTTTCTTGTGAAAGAAATCGATAAATGAAGCAGAAGGCCAAATATTAAATGTCATGGATGAATATTTACGTAGTAATCCACGATGCAGACTTTGGAAAAATAATATTTTTTGACACTCAAACGGGTATGTCAGGGCTCTACGCTTTCTTTTCTTTTTAGGAGCGCTTGTGAATAATAAAAAATTCTGATCAAAAATTAACCGTCTGTTTACGAGGTGATATTTGACTCCGTAAAAGTGATTTACAGGAAATTTTTATTTAAAATGGTTAAATTCAAAAAATTATATTTATAAGCTTTTTAACATTTCTAATTAAAAATAAATTTGTACTACAGAGGTGGCACAGAAGAACACACAAGTGGCTTGTCGGTGTATTTTCAGATGTTTAATGAGGCTCAGAGGTCGCATTTGTGCATTTAAATTAATAAATTCATGTTGAGGTTAGTGTTTTAAATATAAAATTTTGAATATAGAAATATTAAATGATTTAAATAACAGAAAAGATACTTTAAAAATTAAACTAAAACTGCCAGTAGGTGGTGGCAAGTCACGGATTTGATCACTGAATCATTCATTCAATTGATTCATTCGAACGAACGGCTGATTCATTCAGGAATGAAGTACGTGACTGTCTTTATGAATGGGTAATTGAATCATTGACTCACTAGATTCGTTTAGAAACGCAGTTCATTTGTAAACGAAACACCACTGTGTTTGAATGGAGATGCGCAGCGGCTCAGCGGTAACTTTTTGAAACTATTTTCGTTGACGGAATAGAGCAAAATGCGACTGAAATGGTCGCACTGTAGAGCCCTGTATGTTCAATGCAATTGTTTTGATTGAGACAAACAAGACAACGTTGTTGTTCTTCACACGTTCCTCAATCAGCTGAATGCAAAGTGTCATTTGACCACTAAAAATCTGTACAATTAAAAAATTTACTTATGGAGCCTCATTGAAATCCCTTTATCTTTGGAAATGAACTATATATTGCCTTAAAAATTAAGATGCCAAAAGAAAAGTTTGTTTAGAGCCAACATATAAGAAGATATGAATATATCATTAATATTTCTTGAGTTACCGGCATGCAAACCTTGGGGAAAAAAGCACAAAAACTGTTTTTTTCCCATTTTTGAACATACCATTGGCATATAATTCAACACGGATAGCTAAAGATTTTACTAATAGAGCTTCCAGTCTCTGGGTAGAAATAACATGATGCTGCCATCGTTTCAAAGTCATTTTACCCTCCTGTAATTTGGCACTGAATCTCAGATGAAAAATGTCATTTTGACCCCCTGCTACAACATAATGGATTACTCGGTAAATATTCATCTAGTGCATTTGATATTGTCTTTCATCACTGTTTATGTTTGTTTTTCTTTAGGAAAAAATATTAACAAAATCAAAAATTTTAGTCAGGGAAGTTTCAGAAATTTTGCTTGATTTGAGACAGAATTACTCCAGATGCATGCATGCAAATTCAAGCTAAAAGTTAAATTATCCAGAAATCAGATTAGAATTGATGCCTTATACACACTAATACAGACCTGAATCCGTGAACCGTGTCCAGTTGCCTGTTTAACTCGAGGTCCGTTCCATTATGTAAAATCAATTGTT
>NW_015512694.1:0-782 GCF_001515645.1 Sinocyclocheilus grahami | reverse complement strand
GTCAGAATTGTGAGATATAAACTTGCAATTGCGAAAAAGAAGTCAAACTTGTGAGATATTAACTTGCAATTGAGAAAAAAAAGTCAGTCTTGTGAGATATTAACTGGCAATTGCGAAAAATAAGTCAGATTTGTGAGATATTAACTTGCAATTGAGAAAAAAAAGTCAGTCTTGTGAGATATTAACTTGCAATTGCGAAAAAGAAGTCAGACTTGTGAGATATAAACTGGCAATTGCGAAAAAGAAGTCAGGCTTGTGAGATATTAACTTGCAATTGCGAAAAAAGTCAGATTTGTGGGAAACTGGCAATTGCGCTTAAAAAAATAAAAAAAATAAATCAATTGTGACCTTGTTTTATTTTTCAATTCAGTGGCAGAAATGGGTTTCCATATCTATAACATCTTTCATCGTAGTTGCTGTAAGAAGTTTAGTCTCTGTGAATGTCTGTATTGCGTGTGTTTTATTTGCATGTGTCAGAGTCTGGTTGTTATTCTTCTTCTCTGGATGTTTTTACAGCCGCTGCTGTTTGTGGAGTTGTTTTGTTTCTCAGCTGGATCTTTCCCAGGAGTCTCTGCTGTATCCCAGACTCTCTGATCCCACAGGACGCCTGTGATCTGGATTGAGTGTGTTAGCATGCGGTGCTGTGTCGCACGCACGTCTCACCTCTCTACTCATTAGTGTTCGTTTAGCGTAATGGACGTACATTAGTGCGAATGCTCTCTTTGCTTGTTTGTATGAATAATGTAAAAGCCGCATGCGGGATTCCTGCTCCGTCGCCATGG
>NW_015512693.1:6902-8223 GCF_001515645.1 Sinocyclocheilus grahami | reverse complement strand
AGCTCCAGATATTTAGCATGCCAAATATTTTGCGGGTGTCTGTGATTCCCTCAGATCGCTTCTTTGATAGTCACTCGCGTGAACGAGCACCAATTTGTCTCCGATTTCGCAAAACCTGTCAGCGAGTGAAATATTGGGCTAAAATCGTGCAGTGTGAACTCGGCATAACTGTCAGGCTAAACCTGAGCTCCTCTAATACTTACCAATAGGAACGCATTGATATTACCACTGACTCTCTCATTTACAATTATTTGACTATTATTAGTCTAAAAATAAAAGTATACAGAAAATGCCACTTAAATAATCAAATAAATAAAAATATAGGCTACAACCAACTGTATTTAATATATTGTGCCCAAAATGCAATGACTTTTTAAGATATATGAAAATATTTTAACACAGTTGCTACTTGCGCACAGTTGATCAGCAGTTTCTAGCCATGCAGCCTTTCTCTCATGTTTTATGACAGCTGTACATTTTATGGTTATTAGTGAAACATTAAAACATTAAAATTTAAAATTGCTCTTTAAATAATTAAAGCATTAAAAACACTAAATTAAAAATGAAAATATATAATAGAAATCAGACTACATTTTAACTCATAAGAGGAACACACATTTAACTCATTTGAGCTAGTAATGGGCTGTATTAGCCAGCATACATTTGATTTACAGTTACTGCTATTATAAAAATACACTTATGTAGGATTACAATTCTACATGTGCAACAAATATTTTAGCAGAATGCATATTTTATTCAGAATTATTGTGCAATTATTCTATTGTGTTCCATCTGTTTAGCACGCATGCGCGCAGCAGCGTAAGCCTCGCACACTCCTGACAGCAAAATGGATATATTTGCATGACTTTCTAACATTTACAGATGAAAAATATACCTGTGATGTGTCAGTTATGCACTGAGGAAAACACAATGTCTCAAATGAATTAAACAACACAAATATTCGCTGTTTGCCTTGGTGGATTGATTTGATCCATGATCGACATTAAGGGCTGCTTAAGAATAAGTGTGCACATCAAATTATCCTGACTCATCGAACCTGGATCGAATTAGTGAGATTGCGTGAACTTAAATTGTCATTTATGAATCCGTTTTAGGCTAGTCCCCATTGATTTGTTAGGTTATTTCAAGTCAGGTTTTGGACTTTAATCCCTGCTTTTCTTAGCATCTTTTATGAAACAGCCCCCTGGAGTGTATTCCAGAAAGTGGGTTTTGTTGGAAACTCAGAGTTGGTTAACCCCAGAAAAGGGAAACTCAGTGTTCCCTTTCATGGGAACTTCAAACTGCGTCCTCTAGGGGTCGC
>NW_015512693.1:0-5774 GCF_001515645.1 Sinocyclocheilus grahami | reverse complement strand
CGGGTGTCGGCGATTCCCTCAGATCGCTTCTTTGATAGTCACTCGCGTGAATGAGCACCAATTTGCCTCCGATTCCGGGCATTTGTCGTCGATTTCGCAAAACCTGTCGGCAAGTGAAAAATCGGGCTGAAATCGTGCAGTGTGAACTTGGCATAACTGTCAGGCTAAACCTGAGCTGCAAAGTCATAATTACCACCTCCTCTCCTAGGTTGAAACGGTCGTCCATAAAATGCATTGCTGTTCTGTTGTAAGTGATCTTAAAGATTCCTAAATGCATCTACTTTCGGAAGGCCAAATAAAGTGCTTTTGCTTTCGCCTAGAAACACACAGCTTCTCCCTGACATGGCTGCTTCAACACTAACTGCGGTTACTGAAACCACGCCTTCTTTCTTTGCGTGCACATTTGGGCGCATTATGCAAATATTTCCACATAGTGAGGTAGATATGTGGGGGCGTGTTAGAACTAGCTGTTTTAGGGGGGCGTGGCAGTCTTAACTTTGATAAAGAACATCTCTTTGGTTTTGAGACTTTAGTATACCGATGATGCAGGGAACAGGGATTAGGTGTTCTGCAAAGAGTTGGAGGTAAATAATTTTGCAGTAACTGTTATGCTGATGTTGTGGCTGGTCAAGCAAATATTTGTGCTTGTTTCTGTATGATATAATTGTTCATATATCTATTAAAATACTGATATTCTGGTCTATAACTCCTCCCCGAACTTCCCTCTGCCCTGTATCTTGCCAATGTAGTTTTCAGTAAGAACTCCTTGCACACAGCGTGATTGCGAATCGCCGACAGCTCCAGATATTTAGCATGCCAAATATTTTGCGGGTGTCGGCGATTCCCTCAGATCGCTTCTTTGATAGTCACTCGCGTGAATGAGCACCAATTTGCCTCCGATTCCGGGCATTTGTCGTCGATTTCGCAAAACCTGTCGGCAAGTGAAAAATCGGGCTGAAATCGTGCAGTGTGAACTTGGCATAACTGTCAGGCTAAACCTGAGCTGCAAAGTCAGAATTACCTCCTCTCCTAGGTTCACGAAACGATCGTCCATAAAATGCATTGCTGTTCTGTTGTAAGTGATCTTAAAGATTCCTAAATGCATCTACTTTCGGAAGGCCAAATAAAGTGCTTTTGCTTTCGCCTAGAAACACACAGCTTCTCCCTGACATGGCTGCTTCAACACTAACTGCGGTTACTGAAACCACGCCTTCTTTCTTTGCGTGCACATTTGGGCGCATTATGCAAATATTTCCACATAGTGAGGTAGATATGTGGGGGCGTGTTAGAACTAGCTGTTTTAGGGGGGCGTGGCAGTCTTAACTTTGATAAAGAACATCTCTTTGGTTTTGAGACTTTAGTATTTGCAACTTCAGGGATCTTATCTATGCACAATCAGCTTGTAACACTCCAAAGAGAAAGGCAAATTCAAAATCGCCTCATATGACCCCTTTAATCTTTGTTCTTATCTGTAATGAGAAATATATATTAGAAAATAAAGGCTATAAGGTTGTCAAGCTTGAACAAATATAAACACCAATCAATGAACACTACCACAGTTGGCTAATCAGCTCAAGACAAAGTAATTGTATGTTCATAGTCATGGATTTTCAAAGATTATTAACCTCATTACAATGAAGCCAAATTGTTCAGGAAATCAGAAATAAATAAATACACAACTTAATTTTGCAAATAAAAGAATGTTAAATTAGATACTAGTGCGGTTTATAGATTAAATGTTAAAACGGCTTGTCATAGACAGCTCGAGTGTATTTCTCGTTGATTGCTGTTTTATCATGTCTGTTCGGATAATTGAGCATAACTCATGCTATTCAGAGATGAACCACAGGTGAGAAGATCTGTTGACTTAATTTCACAGCCTGAAGAAATGCAGAAATAAGTGACTTTCGGTCTTTGAAAGTAATTAACACGGTTTAGGAATGAGTAGTAGGTTAATACACTTTTGATTTGAAGCAGACATATGTAAAATTTGTATTTAGGTTTGAGACGCATTGCGAAACCCCTGATTTTCAAATGCTGAAACAGCACTCCCTGGTCTCCTCTAATGATCCCCTTGAATCCTCTAGTGGATGGTTTCTGTCTGGCGAGGCTGACGGTCGTGCCATCCCGTCAAGGATGTTCTTCTGATAAAGACTGCCCTGGAGGACACAAATGCTGTCGATTTGACACTGGGCCTGTTTGCGTGCTGCCTGTTTTCAGTGAGTTTCAGTTAATAATGGATGCTAAGGGTCCCCCCCCCAAAAAACAAATCATGAGTAACACATTGAATTCAATGTTAGTTTTAAGCAGAGACTTTGCCTTTGGTTGTTCTCGTCAGAAGTAGTTTTGAATCCATCCCTTAGGATAGTTTTAAGCGCAGGATAGCTTTACAACATAAAGAGGAATCTCGTCACGGTCAGGGCAAGGGCTAGGGCCAGGGCCAGGGCCAGGGCCAGGGTCAGGGTCAGGGCCAGGGCCAGGGTGGCGGCCAGGGCCAGAGAAGCGGCTATGGCCAGGGAAGCGGTCAAGGGAGTGGTCGGGATGTGGTCAAGGAAATGGTCGGCGACATGGTCATTGAAATGGTCATGGGAATTTTGCATTACACTTACTGGAGATCTTTTCAATTCAGTGCTTTATTCATATGTTTTCCCTGTTAGCTCAAACGCAAGCTTCAGACGAAGAAGTGAATGATGTGTGCTCCCGGCGCCTATTTATACTATAGTCGCACCGATAGTGACGTCATGGCTGTCGCCGGCCAACGAGTTTGTGTTTTTTCAATGTATGCTTCAGACACGGGTCACGACGAGGCATTCCCCATAGCGAACCCTAGAGGACGCAGTGTCTCGTTCCCTACTCAGGGAACCATGGTTACATAAGTAACCTGAGACGTTTTCGGTTCCAATAAAAGACAAAACTAAACCTTTGGGTAAGTTACCATAGTAACTTACTCTGTGAAACGAACCTGATCGGGAGCAGGTTTTCTTCAGTAAACCCAGAGCTTCTTTCGGTCTCCTCCCCCTTTTTAAAGCGTAAGCAATGTTTAAATACCTCATTCATTCATTCACGCTGCAAAAATTGCTTTTATTGCGGAGATTTTTGCCTTATTTACTTACTTTTAAGTATCTAAAAATTCATGATGCATTTTCTATACAAGAAAAAATATATACGATATTTAGTCTTTCCTGGGGTAAACAAGTAAAATTAATTGCCAGCGGGGTAAGAAAAATTACCTTAATGAAAATGGAAACAAGATTATTTTTCTCACCGGACCACTTTCATTTTCATCATGCAGACACTGTAAATGTGACAAAAATGGCATGTCTTTTTTATAAGGGATCCTGTAGATGAGGAGGCTGCATTAATTCGCAGGGAGTTACATTTACATCAGGAGGTGATTTTTTTGCCATATGTTTTGCCATATCCACATGCATATTTATTTGAACAGTACCATTTTTAAATGGCATTCACTTGATAACATCTGGTTGTGACCTTTAAGTAACTTAATAATTAGAATTTCCTTTAGGATTTCCACTGCGGTTGGATGCATTGATTACACACATATTCTCACCTTCGCAACTTCCGAAAATGAAGCTAATTACTGTATGGAATGGAAGGGTGCCAGATGGAAGGGTAGTGCAAGATATATGCCGTAACCACCACCATAGCTGTTAAATAAACACAAATTATTCACAGTTTATTTGGGAATCTTTATGTTCTACAAATACAAGAGCAACAAATTATTTTTTTTCCTGTTGTAGAAAAACTTCTTCAGGATTGGTGCAGCTACTACTGCAGCTCCGAAAGTACCTTCTGCTACTCTGAAGGAAATGGGACGGTGGTCCTCATCAGCCTACGTAGGTTATATTAGACCTAATGCTAAAGACATTCTAAATGCCCCAAAACTGATAAGCTTTAAGAGTAAGCTGGTCGGCACAGTTGCCAAGGCACACATTTTGGTAAGTCACTAGATTAAGTCATACGGCATGGTAGCCCGGTACACACAATTATTGTTCACTAGAGTAAGCCAGTTGGCACGGTAGCCGAGGCACACATTTTCTTTAGGACACTAGAGTAAGCCGGTCGGCAAGGTAGCCGAGGCACACATAGCTAGTACACTGCCAAAACCAAACTTAATTACATGCACATTCATATTCTAATAAATGTGTTTTTATCTCAGAGAGTTGTCATGACTGAAATGCAGTAATTCTCTGTGTGTGTGTGTGTGTTTTTTTTTTATTCCAATAATTTTTTGGTTCATTTTAAGCCAGCAATAGTAATTTTCAAATAACCCAGCGTGTTGGGTCAAACATTTGAGGCAAACCAGCTGGGTTTGTTCCTATTTGACCCAGTGCTGGGTTGGCAAAATAACCCAAATTGGGTTGTGTTTAAGCATTTTTAGAGTGCAGTTACGCCAAAAGAGTATGCTGTCATATTTGATGCCATACCCCAGCAAATACAATTTGTAAGAGCTTATGGAAGTGATTCTTCTGAGTCAATATATGTTAAATGTTCCTAGGAGACGTTGATATTCTTAAACACAGTTGTACTAATAAATATAGGAATATTATAACAGGTGATACAGGTCAAAAGCTTATTGTGGACCAGTGTATTTAGAATTGAAATAAAGCTTGGCGTGTTTGTGAAATATACTCTTTAAATGATAAAGTAAAAGAGGCTATATTTAAAATGTTTCATGGTATACGCAGCTAAAAGTGTGTTAGAGAGATTTAATATGGATATTGATTATTCCTGTGATTTGTTTGCTCGGTGGAAAAGGAGTTCATATTACCCATCTATTTTGAAATTGTGTCTACACAAGGATTTTTTATTTTTTTTTGGGTGGATATGGAAAATTTCACATACATAAGAAGAAGGTCAGGGTCCAAGCCAAATTTCATCCATTTTCTTCAGGAGACTTAAGGACTACTGCACCAGTTTGGAGAACATTGTTAATCCTAGAAAGCTATTATTATCAGAGGACACGTGAGCATAACGGTTAGCAGATCAATTAATGAGAGGGCAGCGTTACCAGAGTTGCCCATTTACCACACCTTGTTACAGCACAGTAGGGCTATTGCAAACAGAAACAGTACTGTACTACATAGATGTTTCCTGTCAGCTCGATTTTTGAGTGGACTTTGCTGTTCCGATGAGCATAAATGGTATATGAGTGGAGCACTCACATGGGCCGTGAGCGACTGAGTGGAGCACACACACGCATAGAGCGGGATAATACGCAGAGCGTCACACCACGTGAAAGTGAATCCTGAGCGGTGAACTAATTTTCGGCAGACGGAATTTCAGTGCATCTCTAATTATTGGCGACATCAGAAATGGATATTGTATAATAGCTGCTTTTTTGAACATTTTAGCAATTTAAATATATAAAAAAAGGACCAGGATCAGGAATCAGTCCTCCATAAAATGCGCTGCACACATCTGAATATTTGGGTTGAAGTGTTCTGGAACAGTGTTGTAAATACAACTTAACCACTGATTTCTAGTCATGTCCTCTTTTGGAAGGCCAAACAAAGTAGTTTCGCTTTCACAACGAAACACACAGCGTCACACATGGCGGGCTAGACTGAGCGGAGGCCGGTGGGCTAGAGAACGGCGCGGCAGGCGGATTCGACGAAGGAGCGTCCGGCGGGCTTGCGGCAATCACATGTGGCGACCCCAGGCTGGACTCCGCTCTGTCCATGGTGAAAGCCGATCCGGCAATCCACTGTACGAAGTTGACGTATTTCCTCAGCGACCAGCACGGATCAGCTCCA
>NW_015512692.1:6453-8223 GCF_001515645.1 Sinocyclocheilus grahami | reverse complement strand
CCACGACATTCTAATTTATTGAGATGCACCTGTATATATATATCTTCATTTGTTCAACAGAAGAAAGAAACTCATACAGGATTTGGTGTTGAGGGTGAGTAAACGAAGACAGAATTTTCATTTTTGGGTGAACTAAACCTTTAAGGGTTTAATCAGGCAGAAAAAGTTACTTATAGTTTATGATGTGTGATTGGATCACAAACTGTTTTGGACCCCATTCACACCTGTTTTGTGCGCCGCTTGCTTCCGAAATATGAAAATACAAGTGAAAATTGTCCTTGGATTAAAATGACCATGAGCTAATCATTCAGTACAGTGGTGTGTATAAATGTACAGTGGCACCACCACTTCAGTAACTCTCTATGTTCCCTCTGAAGGTGAAAAAGACATCGGAGGCCACGCTCAGCACTATCCAGGACATGGTGAACATGGAAGACTACGACGTGTCCGAGAGCTTCCAGCACAGTCGCTCCACTGAGTCGGTCAAATCCAGTGTATCAGACACTTACCTCAGCAAACCCAGCCTGGCCAAGAGACGCGCCAACCAGCAGGAAACGGAGCTCTTCTATTTCACAGTAAATGTTGGCCCACACACACTCGCTCAAACAGGGCCTGTTTTGGAAATACAGCGTTTAATAAGACATTTACTTGCATCAAACACAGAAAAGAGCACAGACACCATATTTATTCTCCTTGCATCACACTTTGCAGCCAATGATCTGTTTACACTGTAGTTTTGTAGCGTTGTGACCCCTGGGTCAATGGTCTTGTTTTAGCCTAAAGCAATGTCAGTATCTTTAAAGTTCATGGCTACTGAAGGATGACCAGGACTAATTAGATCATTAATTTCCAGTGTAATTGGATTATTACTGACCGTGTGTATTTGTGTGGCTGCAGAAGCTGAAGGAGTATCTGGAAGGCAGTAATCTCATCGCTAAACTACAAGCCAAACATGACATGCTGAAGAGGAGCATAGCTGAAGGTGATGTTGCACTTTTCTCTAAATGTGTAATTATTATGATTATATTTATTATTTACTATTGTATACGACTACTGCTGCTGCGGCTGCTAACAATGAGAAAATGAGAATGGTTTAGAAATGGAAAAAAATAAGAGATAATAATAATAAATAACATTTGTAAATCTTTTCTGATTTATAAAATTCTATTTTAATATTAATATGAATACTGCTGCTACTACTACTACTAATAATAATATAAATATTAAAATAATTAAAACTCATTTAAATATTTTATTATTTATTGATGAATAAATGAAAATATTATTTAATAAATGATTATAAAAATGTGCATTAACAGCTTTGTCATAAAATGTGTATTAATTTACCATTTGTACTTGATCAATTATATACAGTATATATATATATATATATATATATGGATCCATGTGAATAAAACCAAGATAAATAATTTGTGTCCACCATTTGAAATTATATAATGAAGAGTAAGTGACATCACTTGAGCTTTTAGATTAGTTGAGTTTATGTCTGAAGAGCAGTGAAATATGGTCTAATATAATATCTATATCCACAGGATACAGAGCAGACATCATGACAACCAGGTAAATCTCGTCATCTATGTCTGACCTTCTTTTAATGCCCTTTTTACATATACTGCTCTGCATCACAAGGTCCTTTTGATATTTGTAAAGGTTCTCATGACCTTTTTGAATGCTAAATCTCTTGTTTCAGTTGTATTTCTCTCTTTTTTCCACTTAGCCGTCGACGAAACTCCCACAGCAGGCACCAGG
>NW_015512692.1:4407-5923 GCF_001515645.1 Sinocyclocheilus grahami | reverse complement strand
AAAAAAAAATGTAAATCTGGAAGGAAACAAGTTAATTTTAAACAAATATAAGTTATAGAGTAATACGATGAAGAAATATTATGCACAATTTTTGTCACCAAGTAAAAAAATGTATTGAAAATTTGAAAATCTTATTTTATTATAACAGTGGTGACTAATTTCCACTTAATGTTACTTACATAAAACCATAATACATTATTATAGTTGGTACCTCCTCTACATAAGTCACATTTTATTTAATTTTTTTATTTTACTTTATTTAGTGAAGTAAACAAGTTGAACGTTTCTGAAATATGTGAAACAATGTAAGTTAGATAAGTTTTACAGATAAGTTATGGCGTAATATTAAGAAGAAATATCCTGCACTATTTCTGTGTCACCAATTAAATAAAAAAGAAAAATTTAACATTTTATTTTATTATAGAAGTGGTGACTAATTTCCACTTAATGTTACTTGCATAAAACCATAAATTAATATGGTACCTCCTCTGCACATTGTAAAATGTCACTTTTTATTTCTTTTCTTTTCTTTCTTTTTTATTGTATTTTATATTATTTTATTTTTTTATTAATTATAAATGATTTTGAATATGGTGTAATATAAAAAATTATATTATGGTGTAATATAACAATTTTTTGCGCTATTTCTGTGTCACCAGTTAAATAAACAAATTGGTGACATTGACCCTGTAATTTGTAATGATTTTAAGAAAAATGTTAAATAATTGTAAAAAAATAAAATATGTATAATAATATGAACAAATAGCATTGACTAAATACAGTTTAACAGTCTCCCTTAAATTAAAACAATTAAAATTGTGATGATTTAATAATAAATGCCAATGGCTTTTTAAAAGCTCAGTGTTCAAATGTGAAAATCACTGATTTTAATGAAAAAGATCTATCACCATGGATACACTCTCATCTTCGTGACTGTTTCCCAGGCAACGACCCCTTGACTGACGAGGAGAATAACCATGACATTAACTCGGTAGCAGGCGTGCTGAAAATGTACTTCCGCAACCTGGACAACCCGCTTTTCCCCAAGGAGAAGTTCAACGATCTCATCGCCTGCGTCCGTGAGTGCTTGTTTCCCTGCGTTCTTATGTGTGCATGTATGTGTATGAGGCAGGATGGAGGATGGAGGAAGGAGAGGAAAGGAAAGGTGTGTGTGTGAGAAACGGTGGCAAAAGCGTTCGGGAAATGACAGGGTGCTAAGTACTCGGGTTTCCTGGGGAGTTTGGACAGCTGCTGTCTTTTCATGTGAATATAAAAGAGTCCCTGCCTGTTTGAGAACATGGGACGTCTAGTTTTCCTTGTTTATGAACTATGAGCGTGTTCGTGTGCATTCAACAGGAACAGAGAGTTTGTATGAACGTGCCCTCTCCATCCGCAAGATCTTGACCACAGCACCACGGCCAACACTCGTGGTCATGAGATACCTGTTTGCATTCCTCAACCAGTGAGTATTCACACACATTTAAATGTGACCCTGGAGCACAAAACCAGTCTTAAG
>NW_015512692.1:2105-4140 GCF_001515645.1 Sinocyclocheilus grahami | reverse complement strand
AAAAATTGACCCTTATGACTGGTTTTGTGCTCCAGGGTAACATATAGCTAGCAAAATGAGGACATACTACACAGACTGTATGTTGCTTTCATATAAAGCTAAGTGTAATTAATAAATAGTTTAATTATTTAATAGTATAATTCATAATATAAATATATATATCGGTGTTATTGATATAATATTTTAGTTTTTATTCATTTTGATTGCATTTTTGTTTTCCATATTCATTTTCATTTAACTTATGTTTTTGTCATTTAAAAAAAATGTGTATATAATTAGTGTATAGTATTCAATTTTATTTCAGGTTTAGTTATTGTAGTACTTCTACTTATTATATATTTTTTTATTTCAGTTTACAATAATAGCTTGGTACTTATTAGAATTTTACACTTAACTTTCATTTTATTTTAAATAATGAAAATGTTTTTGTATTGTTTTGTATTTGTTTTAGTTTGATAATGACCCTGGTATAAATATTATTAATTATTTTATATATAATAAATAATTAATCAATGCAGACTCTAAAAGAAAACAGGAATACAGAAGAATTATTTTTGTTTTTTAAGGAAAATTTGAAAATTTTATTTTTATTTGTTTATATATATAATTAATAAAATTAGAACAGTTTTTATATTTTAATTTATTTCAGTTAATGTTTATTTTATTTTAAATAATACAGACTACCCCAAAAGAAATGCAGGTAATGCAAATTAAATATTTTTAGAAGGTCAGATGGTATTATCTATTATTACATTATTACACAAACAAAAATGTCACTTTATAACAAGTAATAATAATCTTATGAAGTGTCTGATTTCATTTACTGAAAATACTACCATAAATTACACAAGACATTTACAATTATATTTACTGTTATATCTCTGAATCATTTTTTAGAAAGTTTTCAGATGTCCTTAAAGGAATGTTTTGCTATATTTAGCTGATTCATGTCAACAGTTTTGTCCCAAAAGGGTAGCAAAGTAAACCCACATACTTACTGTTCCATGTATATACCGAGTATGAAATATTCATCAATATTGCTACTTCCAAACAAACACAACTCACTCAGCTGCAAAGCTGAAGCGTCTCATTGAATAGGAGAAATGCAGCTAAACTAAGCATCCATTTTCACACCAGAAATTAAATCCTCTCCCACCTCTGTGCCGTGAGAGACAGAAGGAGGTTGGGAGCGAGAGTGTTGGGTAAAGGGGCGATATGGCATTTATGACTCACGCGCACAAATATCATACTGATGCTCTGATTGAGAATGCATAATTTCAGCGATGTACTCAGGAGACAACGTAATGCATCATGGGTTTCTTTCCCATCGCAGCTTGTCCCAGTACAGCGACGAGAACATGATGGACCCTGGAAACTTGGCTATATGCTTTGGCCCCACTTTGATGCCCACCCCGGACCTCCTGGACCAGGTCTCATGTCAGGCTCACGTCAACGAGATTGTCAAAACCATCATCATCCACCATGAAACCATCTTCCCTGACACCAAAGAGTTGGAGGGACCCGTTTATGAGAAATGCATGAGCAATACTGAGTACTGGTGAGTTCATGTGCGTAACTAATTACCGTATTCCCATTTAAAGTGTATTGCAGTATGTTGATCATCTTTTGTGCTCTTTAAGTGAAAGTCCGTACAGTGAACCTGGAGCGTTTGAGGAGGGGGAGCAGGATGGAGGGACGGAAACACAGACGAGCGAGGAGGGTAAATACATACGTGCATATTCGTTTTTATTAATCACAAAAATACAGAATGCTGAATTTGTCTGTATTTCTTTCAGAGGGTGAGCCTGTGGAGGCCACAGCCAAGTTTGACTATGTGGGACGGTCTGGACGGGAGCTGGCCTTTAAAAAAGGAGCCACTCTGCTGCTGCTTCAGAGAGCGTCTGAAGACTGGTGGGAGGGACGGCACAATGGCATTGACGGACTCATACCACACCAATACGTCACGCTGCAGGAGTGAGTTCACACGCTTCATCTACATATTCAAGGCAACAAGATAAGATAAAAAAAAAAAAAA
>NW_015512692.1:0-1444 GCF_001515645.1 Sinocyclocheilus grahami | reverse complement strand
TTTATTTTTATTTTTAACAGTGGTGACTAATTCCCACTTAACGTCTGTAGTACTTGGTATTTTGGCAGAAATTGTATCATAGTAATTGTAAGGAATTTGAAGTTTGTTCTTTTTATGTAACACATTGGCTAATTAAATTTCCTTCTAAAACTCATTTTGATCAAACGAATAGCTTGATGTGAAAACGGATGAATGAATGAACTTCTGAATTATATATTTCAGGGATGAAGCCATGTCAGACACTCTGAGCCAGAAAGCAGACAGTGAGTCCAGCACTACACCTTCAGATGAAGTGAGCTCCAGACGGTCACTGGCGTCTCCGACTGAGCCAAGAGTCCCTGAGACCTTCATCAGCCGGTGAGCACACACACACTCTGGCCTTCAGTCTCCTAGTCACTTTTCTCCTTGCATTTCACTTTATGAATTCCTCCCTTCTCTCTTCAGACACCGGAAGCGGACGGAAGCCCTCCTGCGCCGCGTCCCTGGTCGCTTAAACGACGGTCACTGCCATGGCAATGGGCTGGAACGTAGCTCTCCTCCCGTAACGGTGACGGTAACGGGGCATTTCAGCCCGCGGGAGCTGCTGCGTGGGAACAGCTGTGTGGACAGTCCTGAGCACCACAGACGCACGGGACACAACGCCAACTCCAACGGCAACGTCACTGCCAACATCAGCCAACATGAGTCCCTGCGCAGGGACAGAGAGCGGGAGAGTCCTCCGATACGCCAGTCACCATCTGCACTGCATTGTGGGTTACCTATTCAACGCTCCCAGACGCTGAACCCGCACACAATGGCACAGGTTTGTTATGAACAGACATGCAAATGGGCAAATCTCGCAAAAACATGTTCCTGACATTTCAGTCCCAAAATTAAAAGGAAAGAAAATAAGTTGTGTTATTTTACATATAGAAATGAAACCACTTTGTAGGACTGTTAAGATTTTTTGCATTGACATTTTTACAGTTAAGCACATTTTTCAGATTCTCATATAATTGTTCAATAATGTGTGTAATGTATAGTTAGTTTATATTAGTTTTAGAAAAGGCTTTGCATTGTTTAAAATATTGATAAAATGAATAATCAATTAACAATAATATAAATAAAAAACTATATTACATATAATATTTATATAATTTTTTATATATTATTTAATCATGTGTATTCAATGTATAGTCATTTTATAATATAATAATTTTGGAAAATGTTAATTAATTTACAATTTTGATTAATTGGTGAATTATTTAACAATAATATAAATTATATTAGGTATTATAATATCTATGTACCATTTTTATATTTTGATTTCACTATTTGTGTATTAGATGTATCCATTTATATATTATTCATTTTTGAAAATTAATTTAGAATTAATTAAAAAAATTTAAATATACAGTTAAGATTAAATTTAATAATTGGATTCACAATAATATAAATAATAAAT
>NW_015512691.1:6773-8228 GCF_001515645.1 Sinocyclocheilus grahami | reverse complement strand
AAAAAAAAAAGGAATAGATGCAGAATTTTTTTGAAGAATCGTTTGACAGATCTTGCCATACAACTTCTGGTCATAATGACCAAAAAGAAAACAAAAGGCACCATAAAAGTGATCCATATAATTTGTGCACTATATTCCAAATCTTCCAACGCCATATAATAGCTTTGTATTAGAAACAACCCAAAATGTAAGTCTTTATTCACTGATAATCACCTCAAAAGTCAAAAATGGCACATCAACATCACAAACATCAAACGACATTGGTTCAAAGCTATTGTGTGACTTCAGAAAACTTGGAATATAGTACATAAGTTGTACGCACCATTTTTATGGTGATTTTATTGGGTCTTGACATTCCTTTGTCACTTTAATAGCTGTCAATAGCTGCATTACAGTTTTTCAAAAACTAATAAATTCAAATAAATTACGCCATACAGGACTACAACAAAATTAGAGTAAATAATGACAGAATTGAGCAATTTTCTTCTAAAAAAAAAATCAAAGGTGCAACAAATAAAAGACTTAAATCACATTAAAAAAATTATCTTACTTGGGTCATCAGCAGGTGGGACGGAATAAGAAGAATGAGTTTTTGGTGCATCAGTAGAGGAGCGCGCTGGAGGCGAAGGCTGGACAGAAGGGCCGACGATCACCCTGAAGATTCGTCTTTCATGTAAGCCACAGTAGTGATGGTGAAGGTGGCAGGAATACAAGCCTTTATCAGAGGGCTGAATGTTGTGGACACTCAGGGAGAAATCCCCCAGGTAGAAGGCATCAGTTGAGATGTTCATCTTATCCCGGAGAAAGAGTGGCCCGTACTGCCGGTTCTCTCCAGAGGCATACATATCGATGAGGCGGTCTGCTCGGTCACGGGTGACCCCAGGTGCCTGCCAGTCCCAGTGGACCACCTGCTGCTGGCCCTCGTCCCTCTGACTGTCCGTCCACAATTGTCTGCGGTTCACACAGGGAAGCACCACACTCTTCCCCACCAGAACCACAAGCACAGATTTATCGCCATCCCAGACACGCTTTTCCTTTCGAGCTGCAGATATTGACATTTTTATAAAGAAGTTGAACTATATAAATATGATTACTGTATATAAATAATGAACTATATAAATAATGTTTATATACTCCACTTTGTGGGGCTAGTAGAGCAGTATGACACACTTTACACAGCTTTACGTAAACATGCCTGAAACTATGGAAGCCTGGAAGTATGGAAGCTCATTGTCACCTCAAAATAAAAAATGAAAAAGGTGGAATAAAGCCAAATTGTGAGATAAAAAGTCACAATTGTGAGATGAAAAAAAATCACGCTGTGAAATATACATTGTTACATTGCGAGATGAAAAAATCGCTCTGAGATTAAAAGTCAAAATTATATATAATAGTAATAATTGAGAGTAATTTTGTGAAATATAAACACACATTCCAAGATTTAATCACAGTTTT
>NW_015512691.1:3895-4677 GCF_001515645.1 Sinocyclocheilus grahami | reverse complement strand
CACATTATATACACTACACATACAGTATAATATATATATATATATATATCCTATTTTTGATACACATATAAACGCTATTATAAACATTTAATTATACTTGTTGCAATATTTATGACCACATATTAATTACATAGAATATTTGCACTTTAACTTATTCATTTAAAAATATATTTAATGAACATCTAAAAAGGTATGTTTAAACAGTGGCAGAGAATGTAAATATAATTAGCTAAAGTAAACTCAAATTAAATTAACTAAACAAGAATATATCTGACATTCAACAAAAGGCATTCAAGAGCATTAAAGACCTAGAAAATTCTTCAATACCTTTTTATTTAAATAGTTGGTTTGGAATGAGGCCTGTCCTGAGCCTCAGGAATAAGCCAGTACTGCAAAAAACTAAAAAGGCTTAACTACAGTAAAGTAGGCATGGAGATGATTTGCTTCACCCTAGTGGTGACTAGAGAATGTCTTAAAAAATGAAGATGGGTTGTTTGTCATTCACATAAGGTGATATGGGCTCTTAAAACAATGCACATCACAAAGAGGTGGGAGATGAGGTCTTTTTATTGCAGTAATAAGCACATATGCAGTACATATGGATTTCATGTCACTGTTTTGCTCCAGATGCAGTAACAGTAGAGTGAATGGTATTATGAAAAACACAAAAATATTTAAATAACACATATGTTAAAGGATTAATTCACTCCCAGAAAATTCTGTCAAACATTTATTCACCTCCACTTGTTCCAAACCTGTATGAGCTTCTTTCTTCTGTTGAA
>NW_015512691.1:1535-3374 GCF_001515645.1 Sinocyclocheilus grahami | reverse complement strand
AGAACAGATATCTGCCAATGGGATCAGAAAATCGTAATTCAAAAGGAAAACAAGTTGTCATTCCTCAATGACAGATATTTGTTCTTGTTTTAAGCATAAGATTTCTCAGAAAACACACCTTCTTATGTTAAATTTTCATATCAGATAAATGTATCTTGATTTAAGTATTTAAGATATTTGTAATGGAAGGCAAAACAAAAATACAGAGGAAGACATTCATTTTATGCAGTGTATGCAACATTTAATGCTGGATACTTTATGGATTTAAGACCTTCTGCTCTGATTTATTACCTTTTTAAGTTTTATTTGAAATCACATAACAAAAAATACATTATTTACTCTTGTTGTCTAGATGACTAACATAACTGACCTGCTTTTTCTTCCGCCTGACATCTTTCACTCTCCTCCTCAGGAACTTGGTCCGTTTTAGCAGCTTCTTGTATTTGTGCCTGTTCATCTTCCTTCGTCGGATCTGCAGCACATTCTTGCAGTTCAGTGGTGTTGAGCTTTCCCCATCCTCCAGTAATGGCAGCGCAAATGGAGGCAGCACCATGGATTTTTCCACAATCTCACCTTCCTCCAGAGGAGGTGAAGCCTCCAGCAATGGGGGTAGAGAGTAGCGCAGAGAAAGCCAGCTTTCCAAAGGTGAAACTGATAGCTTACGTGGCACAAGAACCTCCTCTAACTCTGGCTCAAGAGGTGTCCATAGTTTGGGTGGAAGTTTGTTGTCAGCAGCTGAAGTGAAGCATCTGTTTGAATACTGAAGAGCTCTGAAACGGGTAGAATGACAGTGTTGCACAGCACTGCATAATGCCTGGCTCTGGTTCTGCAATGAACCTAGAAAAGAAAAGAAAAACGTATGGGACATTGTACAATGATTATTTTTGACAAAAATATTTTCGTAATTTATTACGAATTCGTAATAAATTCCGTAATTCGATTTTTTATGAAATGCGCTACTAGCACAAAACTGAATAAGCCTACCAGACACTTTGGAAAGCAGGTTCAGTCGTGAAACCACCCTTGGAAGAAACATGGTTTACAGTCCTATGGCCGTTGCACCCTCAAGAGCATCATGGACTGAAAAATATAAAAAAATACACAGTTGTGTATGGGTGTTTCTTTAACCAAATCAATTTTATGTCCCATGGGATTTTTACAGATTTTCTTTGTTATATGAAGGTAAGGCTGTATTGGAAACTTTTTGCAAAAAAAAAGTATTTATTTATTTGTTGGTTGGTTGGTTGCTATAAACACATAAAATGCCTTTAAATTTCTATATTTTATTGTTGTTTCACCCTTGTTCCAGACCCAGAATTAGAATTTTAAAATATGAGAATCCATCATAATTTTATTACAATTTAAATCTATAATAAACTAAACACAAAGTAAAATAATTAAACAATTATTTTTTTTTTTTGCTAATTATTCCTCACTTTTACAGAAATTTTGGAAATGGTTTCCATCACGACCAAAAACTCCAAAAAGGTTTTTTCAAAGGTAGTGTATATTTTACCAAGGAGAAATGTCAGTGAATAAACAGCATGCTTTAGATGAAATCTTGTGAAGAAAATGTCAAAATGAAAAAAGTATGAAAATATTAGGTATTTGAAATAGCTATTACGTGAGCCTTAGCAACTCTCTGATCAGGGTACAACTAATAAAATCACTAAACGCTTTGTCACAAGTGTCAAACCCGATGTACTGACAGGAATGTCACGGTATATACTACACTGTATACTATGCAGTTCACGCTGGAGGAGTCTTTCATTCAAACCAGCAGCAACTGTTAGCTGGCTTCATAACTTCAAATGATAATCGTTAGTATCGCCTGATAAG
>NW_015512691.1:0-1442 GCF_001515645.1 Sinocyclocheilus grahami | reverse complement strand
ATGTGACTCTGTCTACTTCCGGTCCATTGAATATAGAGGTTCCCCTTCCAGCGGATTTAACCTTCAAGGGTTCCGAGCCAGATATGTCTGGTACAAATAGCTGTTGTTCTGTATGCCTGAGTCGAATCAGACTGAAGTCGGTTTTACGGATCAGTCCGGTTGTTTTGGGAAGTGCAAACAACACCAAATCAAAATATGGTCAGATACGAACGGAAAATGATCCTAGTCATTGTTGATAAAAACAAATTAAATATCCAGATATCTAAAAAAAAAATTAAAAATACAAAAATGGAATTGTTTTATAAAACAATCTTGTTTCTTATACAATCTAACATATTTAAAACAGAACGAGTGTCTTTCTCACGTCTTGCTGTGTCACCTGTTTCTCCTAAAGACGGCGCAGTTGTCCAACCATCTGAAATCGTACAACTGATCACAATTTTTCATATAAGCCTACTATTTTTCTTCTGGAAAAGTCACATTCGTTCATTTGAATGAAGTAAAACTGATAACATATTTGGGACTAGGTTGCAATTCAGTTTAACACTTAGAAATTGTGACATCTCATACCAAAATAAATATGAACAGGGGCATTCAAAAAATAAATGCACAACAGACTCTTTCACAGTTATTATGAAAAGAACATATGTAATCTATATTCAGATGAAACGCTCTAATGTGTTTTTCACAGGATATATTCTGTGATAAATTTTAAATGATACTTTATTTGTTATACAATAATTACTAAGAACTTTCCAAAAAAAGATTACAATTTACTGTGCAGGTTTTTTCTTTCTTTCTTTAGTCCTTTTGTTATTTTGTTCCGTTATTATGTTGCGTATGTCAATGACGCTTTGTATTTGTATTAATTGCTATTATCTGTATTAACTACTTTTGCACTGATACAGTAAATAGCCTATGCCATCCTTTTGTTTCTGAAAAGAACATTTGGTTAAATGAAAATATCAAGCCTGGTCTCATTATAAATGGACAAATGGGGAGAAATATATTTAGTTATACAATATTGCAATATATTTAAAATGACATATACAATATTTATTAAAATATTTTCAAGAACATATCAATCAACATTCAACTTAATTAATTACATGTGTCTGGAATAAATATTGCCACTTGTGTCATGTAACCATGAAACTCACATCCTGTATTGTTTTAGCTGGTAGCACCATTGCACATCCCCTGCTTATGCAATAAAAGTGGCCTGTTGCCTGTTGTGTACCTTTGGTTGATCCAAAATGCAAAACTTTGACCATGAAGGTCATGAAGTGTCTGAACTCACTCCCAAATCTGCAGGAAACTGGAACAGAATCAAAGACCAGGACATTTCAGTCACTTTATATTTGATATTCCCTTGGAGAGATAAGCTGCTAAGATTAAAATATAGCTAATATTAGACCCATGCTTCCTATATGACCGTAATA
>NW_015512690.1:6213-8228 GCF_001515645.1 Sinocyclocheilus grahami | reverse complement strand
TTTAGGTCTTAAATTTCATATAAGGTGGTATTAAAAAGGTCTTGAGTCTTAAATTTTACTTGTTCATGTCTGCAGAAACCCTGTGAAAGCCCGTTTTTGGCACTAATTAATTTTTTTAAAAAGGTAATTGTGACTTCTTATCTCACAATTCTGACTTTTTTTTTTCTTTCTTTTTTTTTTTATTTTTTTAGAATTGCAATATTCTTTTTTTTTTTTATCTAAAAATTGTAAGTTACAAAGTCAGAATTGGGAGATATGAACTCGCAAATGTAAGTGTTTTTTTGTAGTCCCCTCAGGATTGGACTTCATAACTCGCAAAGGCGAGTTTCTTATCTCAAAATTCTGAGAACAGAAGTCAGAATTGAGAAAAAAGTTACAATTGCGAGATATTAACTTGCAATTGTGAGTTTATATCCCACAATTCTGACTATATCTCGCAATTCTGATCGCAAGACATTTGTGTTGGTGTGAACACCCAACAGACCTTAATGCCAAAAAGGGGGAGATTTCAGAATTTTTTGCAGAAATTACACCATTCAGTTTTTAATGCTATTTTTATTCTCCCAAGTGGCATATGCCCTATAAATGATTTTGATTCCTCTTTTTAGACCAAAGCAAGTCAGGAGGAAATCAATTCTTTCCGTGCCTCTTTGTCCAAGCTGGGTGATGTCTACGTCAACGATGCCTTTGGAACTGCTCACAGAGCCCATAGGTGCTCCATTACATGAAACAGTCATCGAAAAATAGAAATGATCATGTTTAGAATTTTTATTTTATTTTTTTTCCTTTGGGTTTCATGTCTAATGTCTCACTCTAGCTCCATGGTTGGAGTGAATCTCCCTCAGAAGGCAGCTGGTTTTCTGATGAAGAAGGAGTTGGACTACTTTGCCATGGCCCTTGAGAAACCACAGAGTCCTTTCTTGGCCATTCTCGGAGGGTGAGCTTTGATGGAGTACATTGATGGCTAATAATTTTAGTTCTTAATACTGTTATAAGGAGGATACGTTTTAACCAGGTTTAGTTATTAAAAACACCAAAAGACCTCGCATGGTCTTGCAAGATCTTGTCCATAATCGAATGAAAGGTTTTTAGAGTTTTACAGAGTTCAGCTCAGTATTCTGGTCAATGTACTGCTGGTGAACAACTAAATGTTCCCCAGATATAATGGCAGATAATATGAGGTGCTTTACTAGAATGCGTCGGTCTTCTCTCACTTGAAAAAATCTTCAGAAAGCATCAGTGACAGTCCAGGAATAGATGAGTTTATCCTCTTATGCAATAGTAGGATGTGTGACCATATCCTTTTTGCTCTTCTGTTCTTTAAGCCTCACCTCCCATATGTGGCTGTAAAAAGAATTGTATTCATTTAAACATTTGTAGATTTCCTCCTTTTCATAGTTTCATGTCCTCTTGGTGAAATGCTGAAACCTTTGTGATGCAACTATGCAATGATGGAACTCCCTTAAAACGAATTAGCAGTGATCACTACAAAGTGTTCTCGTGGAAATGGAGGATTCAGTGCAAATGAATTGCAGAAGTCAGAGTCCAGGCCGTTGTCCGATGTCTTTATTTTTTTCCCTGAAAGCATCCACCCCTGCATATTCATTGGCCGTCACTCATGTGCAGTTGTGACTGAAGTAGTCTGGGGTTTGTCCCAGTAACAAAGTTCAGTGAGGCAACTGACCCACTGATAAGCTGTACTGCAATGAACAACACTCCTTTTGTCTCATAAATAAAACAGTTCTAGGGCACTTCCTGCAGTTTCTCCGAGGCGGACGTTTCTCAGTTTCATCCCAAAAAGATTTACATTTAAGGCTTTGTTTAATTGATTGTTGCTTTGATCATACAGGGCCAAGGTCAAAGATAAGATTCAGCTGATCAACAACATGCTGGACAAGGTGAATGAGATGATCATTGGTGGAGGAATGGCCTTTACCTTCCTCAAGGTTCTCAAGAACATGGAGGTGAGTGGTTTGAAGCTTCATTCAAACTGCAAACTAAAGTCCCCAACTTAT
>NW_015512690.1:2033-5607 GCF_001515645.1 Sinocyclocheilus grahami | reverse complement strand
GTCACTGCAGACAAGTTTGACGAGAAGGCGGTGACAGGGTCTGCATCAGTAGCCGATGGTATTCCAGCTGGCTGGATGGTAAGGCGGACAAATGTTAAGATTGTTTAGAGCTGTATGATCTTCTCCACTTCCTCTGAAGTGAACTAGAAATGGTTCTGCTTCTGTCCAGGGTCTAGACTGTGGTTCTGAGAGCTCAAAGCTCTATGCAGAGGCTGTAGCCAGAGCCAAGCAGATAGTGTGGAATGGACCTGTTGGTGTGTTTGAGTGGGACAACTTCTCTCGTGGAACCAAGAACTTGATGGACAAAGTAGTGGAAGCGACCAAAAATGGCTGCATCACCATTATTGGTAAGAATTTATTTTTGTTGTTTAAGTTCTTGCCTGAAATGCATGTAATGACACGCATCTAATAGACTGGTGGTTGACCGATATATTGCCAGGGCCAATATTATCAGCCAGTATTTTAATTATCAGCATTTTCCGACAATGGTCATGAAATGGCACTTTTATTCAGCTTCTGAGGGAAGACGCACATGAGCTCACATTCTGTCTTTATTAGTTTACTGTCTTTGTATAACAGTTCTGTCTAATAATTGAAATGCAAGTCTTGTAATTCTTAATTCATATACTGTCAGCAAATACACATTTTAATCAAGTCTTTGAATACCTAATAAACATTTATTGCCACAACTCTTGGCAAATCTAGCTTTTAGAAATGATTGTGTGTATAAATGTTTAAATCATTGATTTCAAACTATGCTGTGCTATATCCAGTTTACCGTTGTCATATTCACTGCGAGCTGAATTCTTTGTGAAAATATGATTCCCAGCCCACACAGACTTACCAAATAGTAGTGTTTACTACTATTTTTTTTTTATTCATAATTTATGACTCATTACAGAATCAAGTAGTTCCTATTTGCAATTTAAGTTCAAATGATTTTAAATTGATTAATTTCCAAATTATTCATTTGTAATTATTTTAGTAAATATTACATAAATATAAATTTAATTGCAGAAATTATGCATGTTATATTTACTATCCTTAAATTAAGCAGAGTGATGTGATATATATATATATTTATTTATTAGTCCTATATGTGACCCTGGACCACAAAACCAGTCATAAGGGTCAATTTTGATTGAGACATAAATTGAGATTTATGAATAAATAAGCTTTCCATTGATGTATGGTTTGTTAGAATAGGACAATATTTGGCCGAGATACAACTATTTGAAAATCTGGAATCTGAGGGTGCAAAAAAAAAAAAATCAAAGTATTGAGAAAATCGCCTTTAAAGTTGTCCAAATTAAGTTCTTACTTAGCAATGCATATTTCTAATCAAAAATAGTTTTAATATATTTACAGTAGGAAATTTACAAAATATCTTCATGGAACATGACAGAATCAAGTAGTTCCTATTTGCAATTTAAGTTCAAATGATTTTAAATTGATTAATTTCCAAATTATTCATTTGTAATTATTTTAGTAAATATTACATAAATATAAATTTAATTGCAGAAATTATGCATGTTATATTTACTATCCTTAAATTAAGCAGAGTGATGTGATATATATATATTTATTTATTAGTCCTATATGTGACCCTGGACCACAAAACCAGTCATAAGGGTCAATTTTGATTGAGACATAAATTGAGATTTATGAATAAATAAGCTTTCCATTGATGTATGGTTTGTTAGAATAGGACAATATTTGGCCGAGATACAACTATTTGAAAATCTGGAATCTGAGGGTGCAAAAAAAAAAAAATCAAAGTATTGAGAAAATCGCCTTTAAAGTTGTCCAAATTAAGTTCTTACTTAGCAATGCATATTTCTAATCAAAAATAGTTTTAATATATTTACAGTAGGAAATTTACAAAATATCTTCATGGAACATGATCTTTACTTAATATCCTAATGATTTTTGGCATAAAATAAAAATCTTTTGACCCATACAATGTATTTTTGGCTATTGCAACAAATACACCCCAGCGACTTAAAGGGGTCCTATTATGCTCTTTTACAAAGTCTTGATTTTGTTTTGGGGGTGTACTAGAACAGGCTCTCATACTAGGTTGTTCGAAAAACACTTTATTTTTCACATATTTTACATTATTACAACACCTCTTTCCCCAGTCTGCCATGAACGGCTCGAACAGTTCCTGTATCAAATGAAGGCCCGCCTTCTGAAATACGAAATGTGCTGTGATTGGTTAGCTGGGCCAGTGTGTGTTGTGATTGGCAGCACTCGGCACCTGGTCGGGAAATGTCATGCCCCTTACCATAGCCGCCTGCGAGCTTCAGTGTAAATATTGCATCAAAATCAAATCATTTTGGGTGCGATTTAAACCCGGATGATTGTAACCACTCTAAGTTCGTCTGCCTCGGGAAAGCTAGTGTGTCTCCGACATAGTGATAACACTCGTTGCCTTCTCTAGTGCAGCTCAACCAGGTCTCGTCCCATTCGTCGCTATTTGTGATATCACAAATCCTGGAAAATATGCGTTGTAGTCCAAACGAGTCGTTCGTTGTAGTTTTGAAAAATGTCTGTTAAATAAAACATCTCCTTTTTGAAGTGAACGTTGAGCTTTGTAACTTTGCAGATCTTTTTTTTTATGCTCAAACAGCAACATTACAGACTAACTAAAGTTGAAACTTTAAGACCAGGGTCACATATTGGCTTTTTTCGGCCTGGCTCTCTTAAGATATCGGTATCGCCATTAGTAAAAGGCCATATCAGTCGACCACTATAATAAACTAAACTAATTGACATCTTTGTTTCTTTAAATTCAGGTGGGGGAGACACAGCAACCTGCTGTGCCAAGTGGGACACAGAAGACAAGGTCAGTCATGTGAGCACAGGAGGCGGAGCTAGTCTGGAGCTGCTGGAGGGTAAAGTGTTGCCTGGTGTTGAGGCCCTCAGCAACGTATAATTGCTCTGAGCCTCTCCTGCCAGAGGTTGGGTGCTCATCTCCCAAGAAGCTGTCATCCTTACTCACTCAGCGTTTGTTCAGTGTTCTATCACCTGTCAGGTTGCAAATGACAACTACTCCACTCTCTATGGACGGCTAACAGTATGCTGTGTTAGGCTCTCGGACCTGTTGCCTCATGCACATTCAGATCATCCATTTGCTTTTCTTCTATCAAATAACTTAAAACGTTTCTCATTCAAGATGTTTTCATCCATTATGAGCGAAAGGTTGACATCCGCAGTAATGGCTGTTCCTGTTATGATTGTTATATTCGAGAGATGGGTCATTTGTTTTACCTGCTTAAGTATTAATGCGTCCCATTGTAGTCTGAATGTGTGCATGGTGTAATCGTTGTGTGTTGTGATTCTAGAGTTTATATTTGATATTTGTGGCCTCCCCATAGATGTTGAGTACCTGTAATACACTTTCATCCCCATATTGCACTTGTCATCCTAGACCTGCAGCTTATGAGATCAATGTTCCGCACTGGAATTATGATGGGCTAATGTTAGACCCAGGCGACCTGTCGTGGCGTAAGAATGAAAATAATAACGAAAAATAAAAACTTTTTTCTTTGCTTCGGGTCATTTTTTTTTT
>NW_015512690.1:0-286 GCF_001515645.1 Sinocyclocheilus grahami | reverse complement strand
CTCTCTATTTAAAGTTCTTGAATTCAGGTGATATGGGCCGTTTCAACTTGATTGTACTATGCTCATTAGGTTTACACTTCCAGAGCATAAATATGGTCTTTAAAGGAACACTTTTAAAAAAAAAATGGCAAAAAAGGTTTGGCTGATGCTGTAAGATCCTGTTGATTATACCTACACCTCAAAGGAGGACTCCCTTATTATGAAAGGTAATAAGGTAATGCCCTTTGACATTCAGATTTTTATTTCAAAATATTACTGTGACAACACTTTTATTATTTGTTACTGC
>NW_015512689.1:0-8233 GCF_001515645.1 Sinocyclocheilus grahami | reverse complement strand
TTTTACAACATTTGTTGTAAAATGTAATGATCAAGCCTTTAAAAAAAAATCTATATAAAATATCACCCTCAAGCAGGGGTGTAGTTTGTGTGTGTTGATAGGGGGGGCATAACCCCCCCAATAACCAAAACTAGCAAGTACAACCCCCCCACCCAATATTTATGGTTAATGGAAACCTTGAATCAGGCAATTAATTAACCCATTTAATCCCACCGGTCAATAGTGACTGTAAAAAAGGTGTTCATTTATTAAGCTCTAAAAACCTTACTGAGTGATGTTTTAGTGCATTTCCTGCAAATATGGAAAAAAATAAAGGGTCTCAATGAAATATGTGCAGTTTCACATGATTAGTGCAAACTGTCACATGACCAGAGCAGTTTATTTCCTGTTTGCACCTTGAGAAGATGATAACGGCATCAAAGCTCCAAAACAAAAGGCTAGAAAAGTTTGTCAACATAAAGATATGACAAAGATTTTTGGTACACATTATCTTTAAGGTGTCTAGTATTAATATATTAATTCACATATATTCAGTTTTGTTGAGTGTGGTCATAGAATGAGTCAACATGTTGATGGTCACAATAGTGGGATCACTGGGATAACAGTGAATTTAGGTATACAATATAAATCCAATTGCAGTTGTTAGTGAACATTACACTCAAATGTTGCAATGACAAAATACTGCACTAAATTAAAAATGTTACAAAAAATGTTACAATATTAATGTTGTAATACTGGTAGCACTAATATAAAAATGTGATGTTATATTTTACAAAAAAAGTAACAATTTTGAAATGTGTTGATGATTAAATTTTTTGTTTTTTATCTCAGTGTTCCTATCAATGTTGCATAAGATTTTTTATGCATAATAATAACCCTAGAATGTGATCAAACAGTTTAAAATACAGTAGCTGGGCTAAGATATATAACCATTTTTATGACTGCAGAAATATGTTAATTCAGTACTCACCTTATCTCACTGGTCACAATTGTGACCGACCATAAAACACAATTTTTTCACACACTTTTCAGAGCCATTCATGTTGCGAAGCAGATGGTCAAATATGTGATCTACTTGAATTATTTAGAGAAGCAGCCACTTCAAAATGCTATGGAGAAAGTCGAACAGTAGCTATCTAAAAGAGGCAAATAAGCGAAAAAAGACTGATGAAAAGAGGAGAAAACAGTCTTGAACCAGCACTAACATATATTAATATAATGTAATTTCACATAGAATTTATCATGTTTTATTGTCATTATCACATCTTATTTATTGTGTAAAATTTAGTCTAACTTGTTGTACAATTTACATTAGATAATCTGTCAAGAGAATATATTTTTCCCGATAGATTATATTACAACTGTGGCATGTTGTAGCTATTGGTTCTAAATGTGCAGGCAGTTCATAACAAATGCTATATTGCTTAATAAAAATAAAAAAAGTCATTATTGGTCTGGTAATGATTAATAGGCTAGTCGTATTATAATAAACGCTACAGTTAAGAACTATGGTACATGGTCTTCAGATATTCCAAAAAATGGCATAGATTAAATCATTAAGAGCCTGATGAACTGTTAAGGAGTAAGAAATAAACTATCAATATAAGAAAATGTTAAGTTAGATTGATTTCCCATGGCATGTTGAATTCTGTCAAACTATAGCCAATAAGTGCCTAAATAATATAAAATACATATTTACATATATCTCCTATGTAAAGTAATTGTTAACAATGATGTTACTTTATTGCACAAACTTTGCATAGATGGAAGCACAAAACACCATTTCACAAAAATAAATATATAAGCAAACAAACAAATAAATAAATAAACCTTATGAGTGAGCATGACCCGGGACTCTACTAAAACAGTTCACACTTCAACCCTGCCCTTGCCCTCAAGTCAAAATACACCTTTTACAATAATGTTAATGTCCAACAGAAGACTACAGCTGGATCAATATAATATCTTTGTTGTATATATAATGTGTTTTCTTTTCTTTAAAAGATCAACCAAATACAAACTGCAACAATGAAGTAGGGAAGAATAGGTTCAAGTTTACAAAGTTTAGGTATATGACATTTACCAATTAAAATTAGTAAATTGAGAACATATTCAAATACACCATATGGTCAAATGTTTTCTAATTTAGGGTTTGACTACTCCAGCAAACCCTGTGAAATCAGTACTTAATGGTATGAAATAACATTCAAGAGAAATGTGTGCTTCAAACTTTGTTGCAGAAGTTTGAGGAAGGTCCTTTTCTTTTCTAGCATGACAGTGTCCCAAGGCGCAAAGCAAGGTCCAGAAAGAAATGGTTTACTGAGCCTGTTGTGGAAGGACTTGACTGGTCTGTACAATCCCCAGAGCGAAATCCCAACACCTTTGATATGAACTGGAACAGTGAGCCCGGCCCCATCACTCAGTGTCAGTGCCTGACCTCACTGATGCTCTGGTGTCTTGTTGAACATTTAATTTCAAAAGCATGGCAAAAAGCATGAATCCCTCCTTTTGCTACAACAACTTCCACTCTCCAAAGCTTTTTACTACATTTCAGAACATGGATGCAGAGATTTGCTCCCATTTAGGCCCAGAGCATCAGTGGGGTCAGACACTGACAGTTGTCAATGGGATCTGGCTTTCAGTCAGCATTCTCAAATTCTAAAGGATTTTGATGGGGTTCATGTCTGGCGTTTGTGCAGGCCAGTCGATTTCTTCCCCACCAGACTCAGAAATGGTAAACCATTTTATGTGGACCTTGCTGTGCGCAAAAAGAAAGTGCCCAGCTAGAATAGAGGCATTCTCTAGAATGCCAATGTAAGGGGCAAAGATTTGTTCTATATTATTTCAATAACCAAATCCACTGTCTAGAAGGGTCTTGAGACTCTTGGCTATATAATGTATGTTACTATAATAACAATGATGATGTTGTTGATTATTATTATTATTATTATTATTATTGTTATTATTATTGGCATATACTTATTAATTACATTATTTCTTAAAGTGTACAATTCTTAGTTTTTGGGATGAGAGCCCAAATCAGGCCAAAGCTTTTGGGGTATTTCACCTTTTGTAAATGTTTAATCTTCACATTCATGTTGACTAGATGATATCAACAACCACATATTTGAAGACAATAAGGTTCACATGATATATCTTAAGCACTATTATAATATTGATTTTTTTATGGACTTGTTTGAAATATAGTCCTGTTGTCTGTTTTTACTACAAGCTATCCCATAAAATTTACTTCTAGGAAATGTTACGTTATTTATTTATTTATTTATTAGCCCACTATTACATTACATTTTTACATTCTATGAATGTTTGTTACAGTACTTTGTTTATTAAATGCATTCATCCCATTTAAGGGTAAATCAGACTCTTTGTAATCTCACCAAACATTAAGTGACTCTTAAGGTGCTGTATGTAATTTTTTTTTGACTGTTCTAAGGCATAAAAACACCATAATATATTTGCAGATATTTAGGAAACATGTTCAGTACACATACTTGTTTCTCCCCAAAAAAAAAACAAAAAAAAAACAATGCTATATTGCCAGTTATTCTGCTTTGAAAATGTGTGTTCTGTGTCAGAAGGTCTGTTCTTGTTTTGGCCTGTGTGATTCCGCCCACTGACAGCTACCCAATTATACTTTGGCAGCCCGGGTTGCAAGTTGGTGGAAAACACAGCGTGTTGTAGCCATGGAAGCAAGCAAACAAACTGCGTCAAAGATCGGGGATTCTACCCGACCTAAAAAGCCTTGGTATCCATCTAAAAACTCAATGACCAGTGGCATATTAAAACACAGATAAATCAACTCATCAGTTTACAGTGTAAGGCTTGTCGCCCTCCATTGTCAGTTGTGCTCGTGTCTATATTGTGTGACCTCAATCTGACAACCCAAGTGACAATATGTTGAATTTGGACTGCAGTACCCATTTCAACTGCTAGCTATGTTGCAATATGTCAGCAACATTACATACTGCACCTCTGAAAAATTCCATTAGATATGGTTATGAGCAGAGTTTTGTACTCTTTATATCCAAACTAAAAATTACTTTCAAGTCAGGTGTTCTTAGTTTATGGCCAGTTGAACAGTTACAACAAATACAACAAAAGTGTTTTTACAAGTTGTAAAAACTCTTTTGTTGTATTTGTTGTAGTGCTGTCAAACGATTAATTGCGAAGTTTTTGTTTACATAATATGTGTGTACTGTGTATAATTATTATGTATATATAAATACACACAGATTCATGTATATATTTAAGAAAAATGTGTTACGTTTATATATTAAATATATTTATATATTATATAATTTATATGAATATAAATATATACATGTACATATTTTCAAAATATATGTTGTATGTGTGTGTCTTTATGTATACATAATAAATATACACAGTACACACACATATTGCCACACTCTCGTGTGTAAGAAGACAAGCGCACGACAAAGATGAAGGAATATAAACATGTATTTATTATTATCCACACGAAGATAGGTTATCAAAGACAGGAATACACACAAGGTACCATGGAAGACACCAGCCAAAGAACTGAACTCAGGAGGGAACTAAATAAGCCAAATAACGAGGGGCAGACAGGTGAAGGGGGCTAACCAATGATGAACTAACAAGAACAGGAACATAACCAAATAAGGAAAAACAGGAACTGGAAGGAACTAACAGAAATAGACTAAACTAAAAGTTCATAACTGTGACAGTTCGCCCCCCTCCCGGAAGGCGCAACCTCGTGCCGCAGGAACTACAAAGGGAGGGACGGAGGAGGACTTAGGAGGAGGACAAAGGGGTGGATGTGAGATTGGGACAGGGGATGGCAGAGGGTTGGCAGGTAGGCAGGCAGGCAAGACAGGTGGAGGCTCCGGCGGAGGACGGACACCCAGGAGCAGGACGACAACCAAAGTTCAGGGTGGAGCTGATGGAGGGAGGAGCCAGGGAGAAGCCAGGAGGGAGCAGGAGGAGCCAGGCGGGTCCCAGGCCACAGCCATGATGGCGGTCCAAGGTGGAGCCGACGGAGGGAGGAGCCATGGTGGAGGAAGGGCTGACGGCTCCAGGGGGCCAACCAATGGCTGTGGAGCAGGTGGTGGTGGAGCCCGAGGCGGAGACGGAGAGCCGATGAGCCAGGGCGACGTGGAGGATCCAGAGGGCCAAGGCAGAGCAGATGGCTCCGGTGACCGAGGCAGAGGCAGGGATCCGGAAGGCTACGGTGGAGCCAGAGCAAAAGAGGACCAAGGTGGAGCCGGAAGGAGGGAGGAGCCTGACAGAGCCAGAGGGACGGAGGGACGAGGTGTAGCTGGAGGAGTGGAGTCCTGAGGTGGTGGTTGGTCAATGACAAGGCGGAGCTGGAGGGATGAGGGATCCCGGTGGAGCTTGTGGACTGACGGGCCATGGTGGAGAGGAGGGAGCTAGGAGCCATAGTGGAGCCACTGGGTCAAAGGGCCAAGGCAGAGTCCAGGACTCTGAGGTCGGAGGCGGACACAAGGGATCCTCCAGCCATGATGCCGATGGAGACTGGCAGACCCGCGGCAATCCCACCGCACAGTTGCTGGGCTGAGGGTGAGCAGAGGGGCTGCCAGGAGACAGCGGTGGCGATGGTGAAAACTGATATAGAGTACACGGGAGAGGGAGGCTGTGCGGGAGTTCAGGATGCTCAGGGGGATTTGGGATGGTGTGTTCTGCCCACACACCCCACAAGGCCACTCCCAACACTGGGAGTGCCAGTGACAGGGGAATGACCTCCATGGTCATTTCAGGACAGATAGTCAGTTTAGGGCAGACAGATAATTCATGGCAGGCAGATAGTTCAGATGAAAGCGGGAGAAGAGGGGGCATGTCTGCATAAATATCCAAATCATAGTCCACTGAGCTCAGCTCACACTCAGCCATGGTGCAGTGGGCGGAACTTCGCTCCACGTTCTCGCTGACCATAGCGCTCTCCCCCATGGCGAGCTCTGTAGCCGGCTTTCGCACCTGGTCTGACTGCACAGGCTCTGCAATCTAAGGGGATGGCCGCTTTGATAAATAGAACAAAGTGTATCCACTGGATCCATAATAATAAAATAAAATGTAAAAAAAAAAAAAGCAGGGATACACGCCACTTTACTTTCTCTTGGTCTGGTGTTCTGTCAAACTCTCGTGTGTAAGAAGACAAGCGCACGACGAAGATGAAGGAATATAAACATGTATTTATTATTATCCAAGACAGGAATACACACAAGGTACCATGGATAACACCAGACAAAGAACTGAACTCAGGAGGGAACTAAATAAGGCAAATAACGAGGGGCAAACAGGTGAAGGGGGATAACCAATGATGAACTAACAAGAACAGGAACATAACCAAATAAGGAAAAACAGGAACTGGAAGGAACCAACAGAAATGGATTAAACTAAAAGTTCATAACTGTGACACATATATTATGTAAACAAAAACTTTGGATGTGATTAATCGCAATTAATCATTTGACAGCACAAATTTTTTGTAACTGTTTATGAAATAATTAAGTCACAAATTATGAAGTTATTGGTAAAGGTGTGCACTTTCTGAAGCATGGACAGAACTTTACAGAGTTATGGAACTCATCTCACCCTCTTACCTCGCACACTGTTCTGCATGGACAATCAAAATAAAGTAGCTGGAGTAGCTGCAGAGTGCCAAAAATAGAAACGGACTGCCTGTCAACTGAAAGGTCCTCATAGCAATAGGCCTTTATCACAGTCCAAGTCACGTCTCGCATTGATTAGTAGCATAAGCGATTTTTTGATTGAATGATTGTCAATGGATGGTTGCCAATTTTGACAAGAAAATTAAACCAAAGATTATAGACAGTGATTACAGTCACTGCAGCTGCCGTTAGAAGCGTCCCGGTTGCTATAGAAACAGCTCAGGACTGCACATGCGCACTGGCTGATCTATCCTGAAAAATACGCTTTTTATATCGTTATTTGAGCAAAAGTAACAACATTTATGACACAGTTGTTGTCAGATTTCTTTGGTGATTTCAAATATAAAAATTTTATCGTAAGCTTAGTGAACAGTTTTGGAGAATTTGATGTTTCCCCATTCAAAGAGATAGGAGTTGCACTTGCATGCCCGAGAGGCGTTTCAAAGATGGCCGCCAAGTGACATGACTTGTCTTAAAAGGACTTTGATTAAACTAACCTGGTTGAACTTTACAATAAACATGAGTATTTCAAATGGTTTATTTAGCCTACACATTACCGTACCATGTTTGTAATCTTCTATTTACAGTGTTGTTGGTGTCACCAGGGCCATGACATAAATAGGATATGCACGCTGCTCAAGTTACTGCCAGAAAAATCTTAATGCTGGCTTTTAATTTTATTTAAATGTTATTATTTTTACTTTTGCAGCACATTTATTATGATTAATCTCCAATCTCTCTCCAGTATAATACTACATAATAATTGCACTCAAACCCAGAAAATATGACATGTTTAAGATGACCAAGCCAGTTATTTTTTTAATAATTGACTCTGGGAAATATTGAAAGTATTGACTGAAAATATTTTCTCAATTTGACATCAAATTTAAAGGATGCCTGTTATAGTCCCTTTAAATTACAAAAGGACTTACTTGCTCCTTGAATGAACAGCCTGGTCTCAATGTAATTGGAAACATAGGCTCATTGATCAAACTACAACAGAAGCAACCACATAATTTTATGAATTCAATATGCAAACATTAAATAAGGATCTGTAAAAAATTCTGAATTGTTTCAGATGTTATGTCAATATTGTTTATTTTATTGTCTATGAAAATTAAAGTAAATACACTTTGCTTTAAATACATCAAAATGCTCATGAGATCACGGTGCAGTGAATTATTCTGTAAGAGTGCCTTGTTAGTGAAAATATGGATGAAGACATAATCCTTGAAAGCAAGATTTGATGAAGCATAAGGCACTTAAGATTTAGACGACTAATTATGTTAAAAAAGTAATAAACTGAGAACAAGAAAAGAAGGTTTAGTATGACACTTTTTTAAGTTGATTATTTTTCAAACATGTTTATAATATCCTGAAATTCACAAATTTTGGGAGCACCTTCTTTTCATTGTATGGGTTTTTTATTTATTTGTTTGTTTATTTATTTAAATGTTTATTTATTTTTCAAATAAAGTCTAGATGAGCAAACTTAGTGAAAATACAGAAATAATCAAATATACATGTAAAATAATGTCACA
>NW_015512688.1:5217-8233 GCF_001515645.1 Sinocyclocheilus grahami | reverse complement strand
TCACCTTGAAGCACAGCTATTTGAGACAGGAGTAAACAAGAGACTCTTTTGTGAACACAGGTAAAGCGCCAGTATTGTTTGTGCAAGAGTAGATTATCTGGTGCTCTAAATTATTTTTTCACACTTCATTAGGTGCAGGTGGTAAAACAGTTGTTATACCTGTTTATACCTATAAGCGAATACACCTTTTGATGGAGATATTTATTCTCATAAGATGACTCAAGTCATATCAGTGGCCAATAAAAGGATTATGTAAAAGGTGTGATCACATGGCTATCAGATGCTACTAAATTTATCTTTGTAACCCCCTTATTGTTGGAAAGTTTAAATAAATGAGTAATTAGTGCCTCAATGACAAGGAGGAAACAATTTACAGAGATTTGTGAAAGTAAAATAATTTTCATCTAGCAGTAATGGTGTCTGGGCCCTAGCCACATTAAAATGACTGCTTACTGATTGTGCATCTATTTGGTTGATCGAATGTTGATGCAAATGTTTGCCAAAGGCTTCAGTTTGGTTTTACATAAAGATTGTGATTATTCCCCAAAGAAATGAGGTAAAGAACTTAGATATTTTTAAAAGCCACTGCTCAAATTTCACTCTAGAAACAATGACTTCTAGATGAAAACGGAAGCATTAGATAGACTTAAAGCTATTGTGCTTCTGCTATCAGGTTTAGAGAGTGGAGACTCAACTCGATTTAAGGACAAGGATCTGCCAAATCCATCGAAACTGTCTTACTTTGTTTCTCCTTGACTTACGCACTCCACTCTCCCCTCTTGGCCTACTTGCTCCCTCCCTCTCCTCTTTTTGATTAGGGAAGGCAGTATTGAGTTTCCATTTATATCCGTTTATAATGCGGCTGCCATTAGCTTATGACAGGCCGGACTAACCGAAGTCTCTAGTGGCATTATGCCGCTGGTTTTATCCTTTGCCCTATGAAGTAGTTTTATTACCCCTACGCAATGAAATCACAGGACTCAGAGACTGTAGCATGCCCTGAATTACTCTCTCTCACACTGGCTATAATTCACAATACGGGGGCAGGAGCAGAGAGTGGATAAAACACTGACACTGGTCTCAGGAAGGCTGTAGTCTCAAGGTGAGACATTGTTTGGTGTAAATGTGTTTTAACACAAGGTACGTGTGATGGATCAGTCACATCCTGTCTTCAACAGGAAGTGCATGGCACTCTGTGTCGCCGGTCCCTGCTCATTAGTCTCTCACTCTGACTGAGTCCTAATCTTAATCCTAGCGGTTCCAGTCGTTATTCTCTCCTGGCCCGGCCATGAGGCTGATGGAGGGTGTGGAGACGCTGAGTGTGGGGTGTGATGTGTTGTGCCGGGAGAGGCGTGTGGTGTGATGTGGACACATGGGTGTGTGTGTGAGTGAGACGTGGGATGCGGTGCTGGGCTGTAATTGGGTTCGGTGCGGGTGGTTGTATTTTCCAGCAGGATTTGGCACCTGCCCACACTGCCAAAAGCACCAAAAGTTGGTTAAATGACCATGGTGTTGGTGTGCTTGACTGGCCAGCAAACTCACCAGACCTGAACCCCATAGAGAATCTATGGGGTATTGTCAAGAGGAAAATGAGAAACAAGAGACCAAAAAATGCACCTCTGCCCAGCCATGGCTTTCGGCTGGAGAGCAAAGGCCGCTCACCCGTCCAAGCCGTGTAGGACCACTTCAGCGCTCGCTGGACGTGCCTACACTTCAGCTGGACAGGCGGCTTCGGCGCTTCATTCTATGGCAGTCCTCCATGTCTTTCAGGCCAAGATCTTCGCATCCTCAGATGAGTCTGGCCTGGACCCCGCGACCCTCAGGGAGCTGAGGAGCGTAACCAACCTGGCTCTGGGCGCCACCAAGACCACCGCTCAGGCAATCAGGAGATCGATGGCCAGCCTTGTAGTGCTCGAGCACCATTTATGACTGACGCTAACGGAAATCAAGGATGCGGATAAGGTCCCCTTCCTTGACGTTCCGGTCTCTCCCAAGGGTCTCTTTGGACCGGCGGTCGAAGGATTCACCGAGCGCTTCACGGAGGCACAGAAATCATCCCAAGCTATGCGACATTTCCTGCCAAAGCGCTCCAGCTCCGCTGCTCGCCGCGCCCCGCCACCCTGCAAACCCGGCACCGCCCCCCCCCGCCGTTCAGCCCACTAAGGCTCAGCAGACGCGAGGACGCTCCCGCTCGGCCAGACGCTACCCTCTTCCTAAGTGTCAGGGACTCCGACCCGAGATTACGTTGGACCCGGCGCCTCAGGTGTCTTCCTAATCTGCGGGACAGGAAGAGGATGGGGCCAGATCTTGCTACAGCCGGACCACCTTCCAAGCAGCCTCTCTTAGACCTCCTGACACACCGTTCAACTCTGGGTACAGAGGAAAATGCGTTTGTTGCAAACAACTGGCCCATTCAAGCAACCAGCCGCTGTTATAGCGGGAAAAATAAAACACAAACATTTTCAAAAAGAGAGCAAATTTCCTCTTCCATTTCTCATGAGTATTCTGCCCCCGTGCGGCCAGTCACTCGAGTTAATCTAACCCCTCGCCACACGGGCCGAGGCCTGGCAGGCATCCCCGGAGTGTTGAGATGGATCATGGGGATAATAAAACGAGGATATTCACTCCAATTCGTTTTTACGAAGTGCATGGACGTGGCTCTTTCCCCTCTGAGACAGATGGGAATCCGCATTCTCAGCTACCTCGATGACTGGCTCGTTCTGGCCCAGTCGGAGGCAGAACTAGTATCACACAGGACACTCCTCCTCAGCCACCTAGAGCGCCTGGGACTCAGGACCAAGTTTGCCTAGACTAGAGCACATTGTTCCCCAGCCAGCGAATATCGTTCCTGGGAACAATTTTCGACTCCGCTCAAATGAGAGCTGTAGTCCCGCCGGAACGGGCTCTGGCCATACGGAGACTGGCGGCCTCCTTCGAAATTGGTACCACTCACCCTCTCAAAACGTTTTGGAGAATGCTGGGCCTCATGGCTGCCACGGGTTCCATCCCATGCGTG
>NW_015512688.1:3237-4426 GCF_001515645.1 Sinocyclocheilus grahami | reverse complement strand
GAGATCTCCTCTCTCAAGCAAACGAGACAATATGGCACCCTCGGCTTGATCTGTGGGCCCTACACCTCTGGCCGCTCGACGGGAGTCTTCAAGCCTCCTAGAGCGAGTCTTAAACACAATTTCGAAGGCTAGGGCCCCGTCTACGAGATGCCTCTACACCCTTAAGTGGTCTATTTTCTCTGCTTGGTGTCTAAACCGCGGCAAAGACCCTCCTACTTCCGATCTGTCAGGAGCTGCTGGATAAGGGAAGCTCCCCATCCACTCTCAAAGTTTATGTAGCGGCCTCTAATGCCCCAATTGCGGGCCAATCGGTGGGCAAAAACAGCGCGGTTATCCGCTTCTTGAGGGGCGCCAAAAGCTGAATCTGCCTCACCCCCTAACCGACCCTTCATGGGATCTGCCCACTGTGCTGAGGGCCTTGAAGGGCCCCCCTTTTGAACCGCTACAGTCTACCAACATTCGTTCACTGTCGCTGAAGACTGCTCTGCTTCTGGCACTAGCATCGGTAAAGTGAATAGGGGACCTGCAGGTGCTCTCCATTAGCCCTGCCTGCCTAGAATTCGGGCCTAATGACTCTAAGGTCGTGCTGAAACTAAGGCATGATTACATACCCAAGGTGCTCTCCACTCCATTCAGAGCACAAGTCATTACGCTCTCTGCGCTTCCTCCCTCTGAAGAGGACAGAGAGTTCTGCCCCATCAGAGCTCTGATAATTTACATTAAGCGTTCCGCCCCTTTTAGACTGTCGGAACAACTCTTTGTTATCTTCAGTAACCGCACCAAAGGGCTTTCGGTCACGAAGCAAATACTCTCTAGATGGATAGTAGATGCTATCACGCTAGCATACTCTTCCTTGGGCCTTCAATGTCACATCAGAGTACGGGCCAATTCTACCAGAGGCATCGCCTCGTCTTGGGTGTGGTCCAGTGGTGTATCCATTGCGGATATTTGTGAGGCGGCCTGCTGGGCCTCGCCGTCCACATTCGCAAGGTTTTACAACCTGAACCTTGCAGGCCAGGATCCTCTCCGCTTGAAGAGACACGCGCTGCATTACGCAAACAAATCTGACAGAGAGCCCTTGACCATATCGCGCTCAAGCTCTCTGACTTTAGTTCACCTGTCAGCTCTAGAGCCCTGGGGTGCCGTTGCATGAGTACTCTGGAACGATTAACCAGGCCAGGTGTGACCT
>NW_015512688.1:0-799 GCF_001515645.1 Sinocyclocheilus grahami | reverse complement strand
AAAAACAGAGAATATGAATATGCCTAATTTTCTACTTTTTATTGTATATAGCGGAAAAGTAGACTATAGTAGTATATGTCTGAATTCATAGTATTGATAGAACAGTAGGTGAAAAGTAGGCCTACCCAAATTACTTACTACTTCTGCAGAGATTCTGAAGTGTGCATTCAATGGACACTTTACTATCTCATGAGGCCATGCGTGAGAGGATTTATGAATGGCAGTGAAGTGATGCAGCAGACACTGTAGGTCACATGACAGATTCAGTACATCATTCATACTATAACATACTTTTGTCACAATCAAATGTATAGCTACTCAGACAGTATGCGATTTTGGGCGCAGCTTTTCTCGCATCATGACAAAACACCTTCATAATAAAATTGTGGCCATTAAAAATCTTATTCCAATTAATTACACAATGTGCCAATTAGTTAATCTAATTAATCACAGATTAATTGTACATCAATTTTGGCTGAGAAAATTACCCCCCAAAACATAATTTAATATCATTAAAAAGCAAGAAATGCAATGCATGCAATGTTAGATAATGTACAGGTCTGAGGCTGAGGTAGGTGCATTAAGTGCATTAATAATTTGAACACGTTATTTTCTCCATAATTAATTGCACCAAATGATCATGTTAAATTGACAGCCCTAAATAAAATATGATTGAATTCATTAATATTTTTGATTTATTGTTTTTAATGTTTTTGAATAATTCCTGATATTTGTAATAAATACATAAATATACGCAAATAAATAAATACATGTAGTAGTAGTCATCGTAATAATAATA
>NW_015512687.1:7214-8237 GCF_001515645.1 Sinocyclocheilus grahami | reverse complement strand
GTTTATGCTGGTCCTTAGCTGGTTTATGCTGGTCCTTAGCTGGTTATGTGCTGGTCCTAAACTAGTCCGACCAGCTTAAGACCAGCACATGACCATCTAAGGACATCTAGAGTGTGCATGTGCATAAATGCCCTGGAGTATGGCATATGAGGGAACCTGAACCCGACGAGCAAAATAAAATGTAACAAAAAACAGTGTAGTAGTCATTTTCTTTACAGCAGCATCTTGAATCAATTATGAACTTATTACTCCAGCACCTGCATGTGACATCATTAACGACCAACCAACGTTAACCAACGTGGTTCAAACGACAGAGGTGCGACCATGTTACTAAGGTTTTGGGAAACAGTCGTGACTAATTGGTTAGTTTCTCCAACTATGCATCATACTGTGGTAGTTAATCAGTGAGTTGCGTTGTTGTGTGAGAAACACACCCCTGAATATTGGCTCAGCTTAGATATTTATAGAAGTGTGGATTTATGTTGTGTCTTCGGTCAAAGAAAGAAGTGTTATTGGTAGATCTAGTATGATCAGTGACTTATAAAGATTCTGCTTTTCAGAAAGCAGTATGAAATCAGACTTTCTACACACATACATCCTCCAACAGTGCCACATTTCAGCAGCTGGGCAGAGCAGTTAATGTTTTGACTTTGACCCAAGGTTGAAACCGCTGGCTCACAAGAGTACATATCCAACTGTGCAGAATTGTTTCTTTTATGGGATAAATATTTTACCAGCATCAATCATGCAGCATTGGTTCGATTCAAGACGGTGTTAAAATTAAACACACTGCTTCATTTTGCCTTCCTGATATTTTTTTTTTTGAAAGATGTTTTAAAATATGAATTTAGTGATTTTGCCAGAGGGTTAATCCATTTTCATTGCTGAGACTGACTCTCGGCTGAATATCATCAATAATGTCGATGATTAACTGCTGTTGCATTAACATTACACGTCCTTAAGAAATAAGGGAAATTGAGAGCAATCATGTATCACTAATCTAATAATCTAAGCAGATTGTCA
>NW_015512687.1:1730-4361 GCF_001515645.1 Sinocyclocheilus grahami | reverse complement strand
AAAAAAAACTGCAAAGACAACCACAAAGTGAAGCAGTGTATTGTAGTGGGCAGAACAGATGAATAGTTGGCTGTATAGTGCACAGGCCAGCAGATTACCAGAGCACAGCTGCTGAGGGTAGAAGCTCACACAAACAGCTGTGCCATCAGGACAGGCAAACAATTAACTGCCTCCACTCTGCACAGCACTGTAGTTATTGTCCATTGGTCAATGGTCTGCTTAAATACTGATAAGGCACACATTTTAGTCTTGTGCCACTGCAGTCATAGTTAATTGTGACAAATGAACTCATAGTCTCAATTGCAGAGGTATAACAGAGCCTGTGATTGGATCAGGTTTTGTACAACAGGTTTTGTCAAGGCTTGCACTTTATGGTTGCTGAAGCTAAATCAGATGATAAACGCTGATCTATATAATTTGTTTTTTAATTTAAATGGTTAAATGGTTTAAATGGTCATTCAACAGGCGGACTGTGCTTATTTTCACATTTAATTTAAGGAACGTAAAAAAAACCTGCAAAAATTATTTTCTTTGATGAATAGCAGTTGTTGCTTTAGGCTTATGCCTTAAATGCTTTTGATAGTATTCTCATTTGGCAGGCAGGGGGTGCTCTGCTCAAGCTCAGCAGTGCTCCAGGGTGCTGCAGACGATATGCAGGAAACTGATGATTCTTTGTTTATTGAATTCTTATTTGACACTCTACTGTACACATTCTCTTCCTCTATGCACTTGCCTTTCATTTTTTACTGGTGAGTCTGACCATGCACAGGTCATTTGTCTTTATGCACATATGTACATAGGTTTATGTACAAAGGATTTATATTAAAGGATTTATTTCTGTTATAATAGTTTGAAGGAGTGTAATGGTTCAGTTGCGCAGACTGAAACCTCTTGGGTTAGCACTTGTGGAGGATGGGAAACCAGCATATTTAAGATTGTTAACTCACCCTCTGATTAGATTAAATTAAGCATTTCAAAAAGATTTCAATTTTATAAAGCCTCTAGAGTAAAAATAACAAGTATTTGTTATTTAGTTTCGTACAAACAGACAATCAAAAATAAATGTATCGAGTTATTTGCAGTTCAATATGATGGGTATATAAATGTAAATGTTCCAGTGTGGAAACAATTTGCGGTACAGCCAAGGCTTTCCACATTTTGCACCAAATGTGTATTTTAATCACAGAAACATTCAAAGGCAGGAAACAGAGATGGCGTCAGATGCCCTTTCCTTTTGAGTCAACAGGCAACTGTGTCTGAGTGAGTTTGAGAAACACTTAATGGCACTTTGCCTCACGTGGTGGTTTGGGGCTGTGGGGACCAGCGCTGTTCTTACAATCATACTTTTTTTCCCTCCCCAAGACCAAATTCTAAAGTACATTCCCAAACGGAAGTTGGTCACAGCGTCAAACAAATAACTTTACATGGCACCAGCATGATGTACTCACAAGCAATATAATTTAGATTTAAAATGGTGTTGAGAAGTTTTTCTGGGCTCCACAAAGCCAAATTTCCACATAGAGGTCTGTAATTATGTCTTTGCCTTTTTCACCATATATTTAATTCAACCACTAGTGGGAGTATTAAAAGCTTGGAAAACATTTGGAGTGTATTTTATATCTTAATGAAGTGCAGTTGTTTCATGGTGAACTTGCTCTCCTAAAAATATTTATTAGTAAGTGTTTTAAGTGGTACAAAAAGTTTTGCTGTGCAACTTGATGGTATTTAATCTTATAAGCAAAGCCCAGCTGTGGGACAAGTAAACTATTATAATGGCATTATAAAAATGATTCATGAAATATAAAGTTGTTAACTATACAGTGGATAATTTGATCCACTGCTGCTATTTTAACCATAGCATGCTATATATACACATATCATGTGGTTAAACACAGTGGCAGAGGCTTAAAATGGAACAGTGTTTAACCTTACAGCAGGGTGGCAAAACTGCATTCCTATAGCAGCTAAAAGATTTAGGCCAGATTTTTGAAGTCTGAACAGTCAAGTTTGAACTCTAACCTCCAACGTGCATCTGGCTGTGACAATCTTACACTGAAAGAGACACTTTAAGTGCTCTTGACAAACAGTCTAATTATGGGGCCACAAAATTCCCAGTGCTCATTACAATTATAATGAACAGGGTAAACTAGAGCAGATGTGTCCTAGTACAATGCTTTTTCAATGTGCGCTTGAGTACTGTAGGGCAGTGTGAAATTCTCTACATGGCTGCGCTATGTAGATAAACATTTGTTAATTTTTTTTTGTCAATACATATATAACAAATTATGTTTCGTAGTTTAATCCACATAATATCCAGTACTCTACACTCTTTTCGTGTAGCCGAAGGTTATGGCATAACGTATGCAAAGTAGGGCAGAGAAATAGGCTTAGTGATTGCATTAATTTAATGCAATCACTAATTCATTTACGATCACCATAAAATGTTATTTTTAACCACAATTTAAGGCCCAAGGTGAATAATGTGTAAAACTTTTTGTGAAACACAAAATTAGTTCTGTCATGACAACTCTCGGATGGATTGGCATTTTAATGTACATGGCAATGTTAATGTATTTGGTATTGGCTAAATAGATCTGCTACGCTGCTGCGGCAGAGCAAGTACCGAGACTT
>NW_015512687.1:0-505 GCF_001515645.1 Sinocyclocheilus grahami | reverse complement strand
GGGCTGCGGCTCTCCAGGACTGACGTTCGCCACCCCTGCACTAGTCATATATTTGAATGTTGGCAGCGAGCTCTTTGGCTACCGATACAGGAGAGACCAATCAGCTGTTTCATGTGATAAGGATGCCATTAGGTCAGATTGAGTTAGACCTATAGGACTGCGCCATCTAGAGTTTCATGCCAGAACACTGTATATATTTTGAAGAATGTCCACACTTCTTTTTCCCATACAGTGAAAGTTTAAAGGGACAGTTCACTAAATTAAAATTCTATTGTCATTTACTCAAACTTATATTATACCAAATTGTATGACATCCTTTCTTCTGTGAAACACTACTTGTGAAATACAGCTGCTTTTGTCAATACAATGAAACATTGGAACCTACTGACTTTAATTATATGGACCAAAAAGTTTGGAACAAAATGAATGATAGAGTTTCCGTTTCTGGGTAAACAATCATTTTAATGGGTTAGTTCACCCAAAAATGAAAATTCTGTCATTAATT
>NW_015512686.1:7321-8239 GCF_001515645.1 Sinocyclocheilus grahami | reverse complement strand
TTTTTTTTTTTTGCATTACAGTAATAAGAATTTGGGTGAAATGTACTTAATTTTTTTTTTTTTCTCACAATGTGACATTTTAAATTAAAAATAGGCCTTAATTTTCTTTAAGCAATATATTTCCTATTTCTTTCTTTTGATTTTGGGGTGAAATATGACCCGGACGTGTTAGATTCACCCATGAAACAGATCTTCACTCCCTTTTTTTTAAGTCCAAAGCATCTTAAGATTCCAGTTGTTAATGTTGGCCTGTGCTGTGATTGTGTTGGCTGCCACTGTTATTTACTCCTGACCTAAAAAAGGGGAAAAATAAAGGGAGAAAAGGCTAAAGACATTTGTGAACTTCGTCATGTCTCTGTGAACTGCCTTACAGTGAAAAGAATCACATACAGAGACTTTTTTTCTTCAGGAATGTATGTTTTTTCCCTGCCAAATTATCCCTTGTTTTAGTTAGAAATTAATCTGGGAATAAGCATCAACCCAGACTAACAGTAAGTGTGTGTTTAGCCATAAAATGCTTCTTGAAAAATCCTGATATGCTGAGAACACAGAATAATGACACTCGAGATTGTTGAACAAGCGATTGAAGGTATTACGTTTTGTGAAGTCCCAGGGTCCAAAATAACCCTCTTTCCTTTTTTTATTACATGATTCATTATTTTATTCATTCTCAAAAATTCCCCTTTCTTGAATGGGTATAATGAGGGCTTGTGTGTGTGTGTGTGTACAAGAGACTCACTGATAAGTGTGATTGTGTTGAAGGATAATTGTTAGTGATTGTTGTGTGCTTGTGTGTTTTCCTTTCTTTTTTCTAATAAAGTGTAAAAGAATAAGATAATTTTTGTGATTGAACCATAAAGATTATTACTTGTAAGATATCAAGAAAATGAGAATTGTTTACTTATGGTATATTTTGTC
>NW_015512686.1:3664-4477 GCF_001515645.1 Sinocyclocheilus grahami | reverse complement strand
TATTTTTGTCCGGAATACAGGCAGTTCTCACACACACACACACACCATATCTTTCTCTATTTCTCACCAGTATTAAGATGGAATTTGCCCACACTTCTATGTCCCTAGTGTCTTTTCTCATTCCCAGATTTCCTCTCCAGTACTTACAAACAGCACTGTGATACCAATCATACCATTGTATATTTAAATACACCATATTAAATGATTACCAAATTAAAGTACAATGTACTTTCTATCCTAAAACAATCCTACACCCAGCTCTACACTGCTAAATGTGGACAATAAGAAATTATAAAGTTGCTTTAAAACAATGTGAAAAAACTTGACTAAAATACCACTACGCTTACTATGGTATTCCCGTCTGATATCATCAGTGTACTACCACAGTAGCTTTTTAAGAGTAATATGTCTTAAATTAATACTTATATGTAAATATAACTTGTTTTGCACCACTGTTGACCTTGATATTCCCTTGAAAGAACAAAGAGTGAGGATCAGATCCGTTAATCAGCTTTAGTGTTTGAAAACATTGGTCTTTGAGACTCAATCCACCAAAATAGTGACTGCTCTGAAACTGTAGTTGACCTGAAGGGAATTGTGGCGCTCATTGCTGGTGCACATACATTTGAGGGATACAGTTTTGTGGACACTCACTGTTTCTGAGTAAGATTCATGGAGCCACAGTTGTCGAAATGATGAATAGAAGAGCACTTTCCACTACGGGCAGGATTTATAGACCTTACCGTAACTTCAACCACTGGATCTGCATTGATTAATGAGGTTTTGGGAATTATTTTGCTGTCCATCTCCTGA
>NW_015512686.1:1751-3418 GCF_001515645.1 Sinocyclocheilus grahami | reverse complement strand
TGCAAGACATAATAGAAAATATTTTGAAGAATACTGGTAACGAAACAGTTTTGATTCCCATTGACTTCCATTTGTAGTTTTTTGTCCAATTGAAAGTCAGTGTTTTGTCATCCAACATTCTTCAAAATATCTTCTTCTAAGACTTAGTTTCTACTGCAGAACACCAAAAAAAAGATATTTTGAAAATTCTGTTACCCAAACACTTTTGGTTCCCATTGACTTCCATTATATGGACCAAAATACAATGTAAGTCAATGGGAACCAAAACTGTATGATTACCAACTTTCTTCAAAATATCTTCTTTTATGTTCTGCAGTAGAAAGTAAGTCTTAAAAGAAGATATTTTGAAGAATGTTGGTAACCAAACAGTTTTAGTTCCCACTGACTTATATGAACAAAAATATAATGGATGTCAATGGGAACCAAAATTGTTTGGTTATCAACATTCTTAAAAATATTTTAAGGTTTGGAACGACATGAGTAAATGATGAGAGGATTTTAATTTTTAGGAGGTCTATCTATTGAATGTTATACATATTTTAACAGACATAAACATATTTTAAGAATTAAGACTAAAACCCACACTTTTTTAAATTCTTATAATTTTCTATCTTTTCTTATTGGGTACACAATCAAATATGCATAAAAGTCTTCCATTGGGAATACTTTGGTATCCAAGGGGAAATTATTTTTTATTGGCACAGTCATTTGAAGGTTCAGAGTCCAGAGGTATGTCATCACCGCCACAGTAACTCATTAATTATTACAATGGGACCACATGCTTGCAAACAACAATTGCGTAGAATATGTATTTGACCTTATTTTTGTACTGCTACATACTGCAACGCTAACTTTGCCGCCTTTTTAAAGAGCCGTCTTACTTGGTTTCGTTGTAATGGCAGACATGGATGGAACATGGCATTATGGGAAGGCACCAGTGAGGTAAACATGATGCTTGTTTATAGAGCAGGGTAAATATGGCTTGTAAAAGAGTAATTAAGACTAACATCGGCATTCATTCTCTGTCCGCAAGCCAACTGCGGTGTCCGCACTCGCACGCTTCAGTTTTTCCACCATCTAAGTCTATGATGTCACCAGTGACTTCCAGGCGTACAGTGAGTTTGGCACCAAACCGAATAGCTTCCACTCTTATCCAGCAATGATGGGTGTAAATGGAGGTGGGGGGATGTGACCACATAATATTTTTGGTTGGCCCAAAAAATGGCTTGTGTTTCTCCATGAGTAACTGGCAGAAATGTTGGTCTTCAAAGAACTCCATCTGGTTTTCCTCTGCCTGGAGAGTGGAATGTGCCATTTTTAGGCAGAAAAATGCCTTTGTTTGCCCTTTTTGAAACCATCAAGTTCTTCCCGACCATGGCCCTGACCACAGTGGCATTCCCACAGGGTGGTACAGGGCACAGAGACAATAGCTGGAGACATGCCAGTGAGGCTCACAGACACGCACTGTATTATAAAAAATGAGCTCTTCAGACAACTTTTAGAAAATCAAGGCAACTATTTATATGACTTTTTTTGTTGAATTTGTCTACTTAAATAGTTTAATTAAATATATTCACTTAAAGGGGTGCTATTATGCTTTTTCCCTTTTTCCAACTTTAGCTAGTCGGTAACACTTTACTTGAAGGGGTGTGCATAAGACTGACATG
>NW_015512686.1:0-649 GCF_001515645.1 Sinocyclocheilus grahami | reverse complement strand
ACAATAATGAGAGAATTACGATTTAAGAGCAATTTAAGAGGCTGGTCATTTTTGACTAGGAACACCAAATTAGGTAATGGATTTTCAGCACAGCACAAGGGTTAAAGTGTTAGCGTAGCTTGATTTAAATGTTGCCATAATTGGAGTGTTTTTGCTGCAGCAAATTCATGTGGTATCTCTTTCTCATGTGGTATCTATCGGCTTTTTGGTAATCTTTTTGTCATGTTGTTTCATTTGAAAATATTTCATTTTGTTTCAATGAAAGAGTTAGAACAATATGATGCCACCGCAGTTTAAACTAGATTTCAATGTGAGTGATAATTGCCCATAAGAAGCTCGAAAAGTATCGAATCGTTCTCTTAATGTTGAAGCATTTGTGAAATGATTTAGTTTGTAGTGTGAAAATCTTTTGAATCCTCATGTAAGTATGAAAAACATGAGTCCAATATATTTAGCACATGGTTGTGTTATCAGTCAAATGTAGTGATGCTGAAAGATGTTTAGTGTCTAAGATCAGTGTAGATGTAAGAGAAAACTTTTTGAGGAATGCTTTCAGAATGCATGCAAGACTGGATAAGGAAAGCAATGCATTCCCTTCTCCTCACATACACTCTTAAAAATAAAGGTGCTTCAAAAGGTTCTTCATGCG
>NW_015512685.1:7469-8239 GCF_001515645.1 Sinocyclocheilus grahami | reverse complement strand
GATTGGCATGTAACATTGTTGGTGCATTTGTTGTTCATATGCTGATTAGTGTTGTAACCCAGAGGTGAAAACTGTTTTTGGATGAATAAATGTTCAGCTAAATAAAGAGGAAAAAAATCTTTAAAGAAAGCTGTCGTCCCCCCCCCACTGTTTCTTTTCAAGCATGAGAATAATTGTCAAATATAGTGCTGTTCATAGCAACTAGCTGGCTGTACGTTATCCTGCTTATTACATGACTCTTTGACTCAGAAGTAATTGGACTTTAATTTGAGTTGATCTTTACTTGTTTGTAATGAACTCTGAGCTTCTGCTAATTAAAGCAGTATTTAGCAAGTGGCTTTTATCCAAGATGATCAAACAAGGAAGGAATAATGAACCGTCATCCCATGTGTTAAATGTTTCTCACCAAACAATTGTGGTTGAGGTTTTACTTGTCTTATACATTATCTTAAAGCATGCTGCTAAGGGAAAAAAATGTACAAGACAGTCGACCTCACAACAAGATGAACAATGCAACAATGGTGTCCAGGGTAACGGTGTATAACTGAAGACTCATATGGTGAACCTAGGTTGTACGGTGTATATACCAGTGCTGGTTTTGTCTATATCACTGGTCTCTGAAAGTTAGAATAACAATTTAGCACTAATTTGCCTCCGTATATGAGTTTACAGTATTCATGAAACGGTAGGCAAAAAGTACCGTGGCAGTTTACTACTTCCGGTGCAATTAAGTGTACATATAAATTGCATTCAGTCTGCAATATACTATC
>NW_015512685.1:4824-6525 GCF_001515645.1 Sinocyclocheilus grahami | reverse complement strand
GTTTTGGCATTTTCTATGCATTCAGATGGGTTTATTTGTGCTGGTGTTTGTCCAATAGCAGCTCTTGTTTGGTTTGTCATTTGTAGGTAGTTGTTAGAGATGAGGCTCAATACAGTACAAACAAACTGGGGAGAAAGATCAAATATTAATTTACACATTATGATCAATATTAGAGATCATGTCTAAAAGACTTTATAGATGCATCATTTTCTCTTCACATGATCCTTAAACAGTGAAAATAATTCAAACTGAAGTGCTACATCTCAGGACTTAATTACGACTAATCCAAAAGATGTAGTGTTGTCTCTGTGTTTTCTTCTGCTCTTTTGCTGCTTTCCTACTACATTTACAGACTCCTAACCATGTATTACCAATTTCATCAATGACGAATACTTTGCTTCCCTGTCAGAAGTGGCCTGGGAGTGGATGATGACACATTTAAAGGTATAGTGCACCCAAAAATAAAAATTATGTAATTTACTTACCCTAATAATAATAATTATTATTGTTATTTAAAGGTGAACCTATCCCTTGTTTAATGCTAAGCAGAAAGACTATTCTCTAAATTGGAAACTACTGGAAACTCCTCAAATTTGAGGACTAGAACTAACTGTTGTAAAGCTTATATATCATATAAAAGAGTAAAAACTTACTCTAGTTTCTCCAGTTTATAGCGTGGATCCTGTACTAAGTTAGAGAACAGCTTAATTTCTGAAACACTTGGTTTATTACAGCTCAGATTCAGTTCTCTCAGGTGTGAGGGGTTTGATCTCAGAGCTGAAATCAGACGGGCACAACCTTTCTCTTCGATATGGCAGTTATACAACCTGCAGAGAGAAGGGAAAAAGCTCCTATTTGGGACATTGATGTTGTAAAATAGCGTGTTTTCAGAGCAAAGTACAATTTGTATAAAGCTTTACCATGCCTGTAGACATGAATTTTTAGTGGTTATTAAAGATAAAAGAATCCCAAATTTAATTCAAATTAAATCAAAATTTAAAATGATTTAAAATTGTTTTTAATTAATTCAAACCCAAAGACATTCCATAGGTTAAAACATCAAACTGGCTTAAAAGAGAGAGAGAGAAATAATACTCACTGCAGTATCTCAAGTTTACATTTTGGATCCTGCAGTAGACGAGAGAGCGCCTTCACTCCTAAGACTCCTAGATAATTATTGCCCAGATCCAGTTCTCTCAGGTGTGATGGGTTTAATTTCAGAGCTGAAGCCAGAGCTGCACAACCATCTTCTCCAATACTGCTATTTTCCAACCTGCAGAGAGGAATAGAAAAAATCCTAACAGCTAAGCTCAGACATTAATTTGTCAGGTAAAACTTGTGTGTTCCATGCACACTTTCAGAAAAAAGGGTACAAAAGCTGCCACTGGGGCAGTACCTTTTTAATAGGTATATATCATTGTACCTTACGTACCCATAAAGGGTGCATATTGATACCTTAATGGTACATGTTAGTATCTAAAATACATATTAACTTGAACCTTTTCAAAGGTTACAGCTCCGGTGACAGCTTTTGTGCCTTTTTTTAAGAGTGTAGCAATTATAATGATAAATGTCAAGTCAGTGCAGGTTTGGTCATTTTCTCTTGTAATGTAAATTGCAAGCTGGAAACTCAGAACCCCAAATGTAATACCATTATGTCACAATATATCAATTTCATATTGAGATAACACTCACAGTAGT
>NW_015512685.1:1191-2811 GCF_001515645.1 Sinocyclocheilus grahami | reverse complement strand
GCGAGTACTGGAAAAAGTGGTATCGGTGTATCCCTAATTTTAAATAATCTATATTATATAAGCAAAACTAGAATGATGAGTAAAAGGAAATAGCTTCAAAAATATGCTAAAATAACTCACTGTAATGTCTCCAGTTTACAGTGTGGATCCTGCAGTAGATCAGAGAGCAGCTTCACTCCTGAGTCTCCTAGTTTATTATAGCTTAGATCCAGTTCTCTCAGGTGTGACGGGTTTGATTTCAGAGCTGATGTCAGAGCAGCACAACCTTCCTCTCCAATACTACAGTTACACATCCTGAGGAAAGAATATATTTATATATATAAAAAAGTTGTGTTATGATGGGCATATTTGGTGTGAGTTTGAACTCTCAGGAGGTCCTGAGTGGCAGATTGGCATATTGTGTGGCAAAGGATTGAAAAAGCAGAGAACAGTATGGCCTTTTTCAGTGTGGCATTCTTCAATAACAATTAGAGTGTGTGTAGGCTTATGTAAGTGCATTTATTTATGAGCATGTAGTGTAACCTATGTTTTTAGAATGGTTGAAAATGATAGAAAGCTCATAACTTGCTCTTAGTCCATTTGGCTCATAATTCCTATTACAAGCTGACAATTTCCTATTACAAGAATCTACAATTTCAAATTGCTATTACAAGAATCAACAATTTCCACATGCTAATAGGCAAAGGCTGAGCCTTCTTAAAAATTATATTACAAAAGAACATAACAATGAAGCTAAAGATATTCACTTGTGTTGTAATCGATATTACTCACCCTAGTTTTTTCAGTTGACAGAGTGGATCCTGCAGTAGATCAGAAAGCAGCTTCATTCCTGATTGTCCTGGATAGTTATCATTTAAATCTAGTTCTCTCAGGTGTGTGGGGTTTGATCTCAGAGCTGAAGCCAGAACTGAACAACCTTCCTCTCCAAAACTACAGTTACACAGCCTGTGGTGAAAAGGAGAAGAACTCACATATTTATCATATTGATCTTTTTGAGTACAATACATATTGTGTGATGTTTTGTGTGTATGTGTGTGTGTTTACAATATTTTTAATTCATTTATATGTATGCATATATTTAATTTATATATTTTATTAAAACTTTACTATGTGACTTTAAACCTCCTCTCAGAACTAGATTGAATGGACCAGAGCTGTTGCAGGATGCAATTTTATTGACTATTGAAGATAAAAGGAGCCAGCACTGAACACAGATATTACATTCACTAGGACACGATTCATTTCCGATGTCTGTGCTTGCATTAATCCCTAAACTAAAAGAATCCCACTGTTGATCACTGTAAGTGACACCGTTTTGAATGGCAGCGATATTTAAAACTAATAATGATAATCTATATAATTCACATTGGGTGCTTCTTTGATTTTAATGCACCCCTAGATGTGGATTATCATATATGTACCATGATCACTTGCCAGCACAGACAAGTTAAAGCTGTTATTTGTTTATTTTTAGTTTGTTGTTATCATTTTATCATTTGTTGTCATTATTATTATTGATTAGTTAAAGATATTTGTTATTATTCTTAGTTGTTGGATAATGTCTGCAGAGTGCAATGTGACTATAGATAGTCATTAATATACAGATACAGGCTTTATTCA
>NW_015512685.1:0-702 GCF_001515645.1 Sinocyclocheilus grahami | reverse complement strand
TTTTTTTTTTTTTGTAAGTACAGCTCTACTTGGATGCCAAAGTGGTTTCATGGGTTGAATACATTTTTCCGTTCAGTAATCTAACAATGTGACACAATGTTGATGTGTTTAGTCTTAACCATCAAAATTCGGTATTACTTTATTTTATACTATATCTTTTTTCCTTATTATCTTTAAAATATAAACAAATTCACTGGTTAGGTGATGACAAAATAACTTGTGTGTAAAAATGTAAATTAATAAATAAATACAAAGGATAGAACATTTTGGATTGAAAATTTCAACCACTCAAACAATTCAACAACACAACAGACTAAAATAATAACACTCACAGCATTTTCTCCAGTTTACAATGTGGATTCTGTAGTAGATCAGAGAGTAGTCTCACTCCTGAGTCTCTTAGTTTATTATAGTTCAGATTCAGTTCTTTTAGGTGTGAGGGGTTTGATCTCAGAGCTGAAGCCAGAGCAGAGCAACCTTTTTCTCCAATACTGCAGGATTCCAACCTGCACAAAGGAGGGGAGAACTCCTCATCTTCAACTGGTAAAATGGAATTCTCTGTAATGATTGAGCAAACTGAAAAATCCCCACCACTACTGCACAGACTGACACTCTTTCTGGTGTGTGCAAACACAGACATGTGGAGTGATACAAATTTCTAATTCTGTCAGGACCACTATCGTCAAAATGATAGATACTTAG
>NW_015512684.1:6048-8239 GCF_001515645.1 Sinocyclocheilus grahami | reverse complement strand
AAAAAAATATTTGAATATATTTGACTAAATAATCTCAATGTTCCAGTTGAATGTTATTAATTGTTCTTCTGACCTTTCATAACCCTTCTTCTTCACCTCTCCGCTCAATCTGAACCCCTGTTAATCAATTAGTATTGACTGATCAGATCTTGATCAGCTGTCAGCAGGAAGGTCATATTTTTATTTCTTCAATTATAGGACTTTGGCAGCAATTATGGCTCGAATTCATCTATCTGATTTGCACAAGTCCATTTGTGCTGTTTATCAATTCTATTTTGTCAGGTTGGATGGGGAACATCTGTGAGCTGTGATCTTCATGTATATGTTTTAGGTCTTTCACTTATGCTATACAGGCAATCACAACTGATGTGTTATGAAGAGAAGAGGTATTCTCTGTTTCTTGCTGAGCGTATAATAATGAATCATATGCACAGATGTTATCAAGGATTATTCACTGAACTCTTGCACAGATCTCTGTAGGATACCCGCCCACACAAGGGATAGAAGGAACCATGTTGATTTATTTATTTAATTTTTTGCTTTTGTAATCTGCCTGGGTCAGGACTGAGAAAGGAGTTTAGAAAGCAGCTTTTAGGATTCCAACCTAATGACTTTAAACTGTAATTAAGGTCCACTTAAATGATCCTCTTATTCTGTCCTACTCCAAATTATTTTGTAATATACCAATACTGTGCTAATACAATCCATGACTTCACTGGATCTCTGAATCGGTAATTCTCAGGAAATATAATGTTTTGTGTAAGGAAACTATTATTTTAATAATTTCTTGTGAAAAGGTTACTGCTGATTTTGTCCTCCCCAAAGTACATCACAAATACTTATTTTTTCATGGAAATTCTTAAACTATAACACCCAGTCTCGCAAATTGCCTTTAGGTATTTATTCTTAACACTAAGGCAAATCATAAAGCACTATACAGTACATTATTTAAACTCAATCAACATTTTTTTAGGATTTATAATTATAGTGTGATTAATATATTATATTTCATTTTCAGTGTGCCTAGTAATAAATCACACTCATATAACTGAAACAAATATTAATAGCCAAGGACATTTCTCTTTTAGAATATGTCATGCAGCGCCTGTTATATTCTGAATGTTTTAAGTTTCAAATTTAGGTTTAGACAATGAAATAGGGAAATACTGAGAAGTACAAAGAAAAACTCTGTTTCAACCATCTGGTCAAAATTTGCCACGATGTCACTATGATGTAAAAGTCACTGTGAATTTAAATATGGTGTCACTACACAGAACAGAAAGTTAAACAGAAAGTACATACACAAATGTTTTAATTTTTTTGTCTTTACATACGTGGTATTTATATGATGGTAATGGGAGTTTCATTCATATACCTACTGTTTATACACAAACTGTATTGACATGATTCTGTGAGTCATAATCCTCTGTACTCATCATGGGGGTTTCCACCGTAATAAGAGCCTCTCACAGGGAATCCTTTCTTTCGGAAAAATACCTCCACTCAGAGTCACCCTGTCCTCTCTGTCTGGAACGAGTCTGAAATCCCTCTATGTCCGATAGGATACCAGCCGCTCGTGAATGTAATGCTGTGCCAGTGTAGAGCAGAGCAGGATCATAAAAACCCCTTCAGAGGGACGTGAGCATGACTGTAGGTGTTTTTGGGGGTTGATACAGTGGGAATCTGAGGTAAAATAAGTCATTTGAAACACTGGATGAGCTGGAATTCACTGCGTGGAGCACCTAAAGGTTCACTCGTTTAGCTGTATTTGTGAAAATCAAAAGAAGCCTATTTTTCTCTTCATTTGAACATATCTATTGTTTTATCCAGTACTAGGGAATAGCTAACTAAAAGTAACCCACAGATTAGGCTATACTTAAAACACTTTGTGTACTAACAAACTACTACTTTCAACGATTTAAACAGTGAATTGGTTTGTCCTAAACTGCTCTTTCTTGCTTGTATGTAGTGCTGAAAAGTTCTCGTTCTATTTTATGAAGTGCTGGAAAGTACAAATTATTTAGCTGAATCCGTTCGATCATCTCTAGGTTATGTATATAACCATGGTTCCCCGAGGGAACGAGATGCTGTGTCTGAACGCTTTGGGAACACCTCTGCGTGACCATGCTCTGAAGCATGTGTGAAATCAGTCCAATGGAATGGCAAGACATCATGGGCGGGATGACGTAGC
>NW_015512684.1:4476-5087 GCF_001515645.1 Sinocyclocheilus grahami | reverse complement strand
GGGTTGCCCCTCGGAGAAAACCCCTTGGTTCTGAGCAACCACTGCAAAACCAGGGCCTTGAGGGACAATGCTGACTCGGGAGACAGATAGCTCGCAAGTGTCTGCTGTACTCGAGGCATCGCCCCATAGCCGTGCTCCCACAGCCCCATACTGTTTGAATAATTCATCACCGTAAGGCTGAAGATGTGAGCTGAAAAAGGTTTCCCCCATGAGCTAGACACATTGGTGTGAAGATCGAGGAAAAACAGAAGGCCCCGGCATGGAGGTAGTGACTTAGAACGCAGGAAGCGTTTGTCCAACTTACTCTTAGGATGCTCATCCTGCTTCTCAGCAGGCCAGTCAATGTTAAGCTTGGCCACTGCCCGAGTCACTACCTCCAGCAGCTCCTCATACTGGATGGACTGAGGTAGCGAGTCCACAGTCTCATCCTTGTCGATGCCCACCACATCAACCTCCTAAGATGAAGACAGGTGGAGCATTGAGCCCTCTCCCAAAGGGGAAGAAACCGATTTGCGTGCTTCTGATCCCTGAGAGAGAGCGCTAGATCTGGTGGGTGAGGGCAAAAAAGGGACAAGTCCATCCATCTCCAACCCCTCCACCAGATCCATTTG
>NW_015512684.1:0-252 GCF_001515645.1 Sinocyclocheilus grahami | reverse complement strand
TTTGGTAATTCTTAGTGGATGTATGAAGTCAGTTCACCTCAAGCTATGTTATTTTAGTATCACTTTTTTTTAAATTATATTTTCCATTTCCATTTTCAATTTTGTTGTGCGTTTTTGTCATTTTTTAGTTATTGATTTATATTTTAGATCTGTATAGGTTTTATTCATTTCTGTCAGGACCACTATCGTCAAAAGATTTGGATTGGTGGTGTGGTTCTGTTCTGGGCAAGAACTCCCTGCGCATCCATGCAG
>NW_015512683.1:8024-8240 GCF_001515645.1 Sinocyclocheilus grahami | reverse complement strand
AAAAACAAGATATCAAATTCTCACAGCTGAGCTGTATAGTACTGTACATCACAAAAACCTTACTAGGTGAATCAAATTAGGACATGTGCAGATCATATTTCACCACCAATATAAAAAAATTAAGTTTTTAAGTCATATTTCTCTTTGAAAATGTAGCATTTTTTGCACTATTGACTTATTTTCATGAAAGTTCCATAATCACTCCCAATGGTAGAA
>NW_015512683.1:5620-6487 GCF_001515645.1 Sinocyclocheilus grahami | reverse complement strand
TGATCTGAACAAACACGAATAAATCCACGATAGCAAGTGATCAATAAACACAAGACTAATTGATTCTTGGGATTTAAGAATCGATATCATTCCGTAAAAATTATAATCGATTAATATCGAGATATCGATATTTTTTAGCCAGCCCTAAAACACATACTGCAGGAGCTTTGATTTAGCATCTAATTTAAAAGCCAATTGTTCCTCAAACAAAAGCTGTATGGCAGAATAAAGCATTGGCAAGGCAATCAACATCATGAATAACCAGGCAGTGTAATTGGCGGGAGGCTATCTATCATCGATCTGTTCTGATTCTTGAACAGGGGTTTCTGTTCACGTCAAACAGAGCCCTTAAACTGACAAAAATGGCTTGCAGACACCCAGAGGCTTGTATTTACAGTCTACCTAACAAAGAAACACCCACACATTCACCTTGCATTGTTTTACAAACATATTTGGCTAATCTTGACAGGTTGCACATTAATACTGTTTACAATTCCCACAGCAAATATTCTCTAAACAACGGCAATGTAGATAAACTTTCAAAGTTTTTCTGTCTCTTTTAATTCAACATAATCCAACGCATTATTAAAGACATCAATTACAGGTTTAAAAGCTTATCTGTACATTATTGCCTCAAGAAAGGAAGTTTCAAAGCAATAAGTAAAGACAATTATTAAGGAACTTCCTCATGCTACAATCAAATAATTACCTATGAAGTAGCAAAACATTTAAAAACCTACATATAAAGAAGTATATATTTAAAATGCATTATGTTTTAGTGAGCATTTAATAACCTCAGAAACCAAACATGTCCACGTTGTTTATGGTGAAACAACAGTGCCTCCTTTTGGTGAATGTGCAATCACA
>NW_015512683.1:0-1542 GCF_001515645.1 Sinocyclocheilus grahami | reverse complement strand
CTTCTCTTAAAGATGCTGTGATTTTTAGAGTGGAATACCTGTCTCTTTGACAGACGTAGTGTTTGTAAACGGCTAAAATAAAATAAATAGATCAAATAAAAAATTGGGAAGCTTGTTCGGAAACACATTCTTGCAGTTTACCATGTCATTATATTCTTGGTGACATTAGTGGCGCAGGAGTCGCTACAGCTAACTGACTGGAAAATAATCTTCACTGTGCATCAACATGCAGAAATAATATGCTATAAATAATATAAGATAAACCATTTCCTTCATTTTTGATCTTCATATTTTTTTATTATATAATATAATAAATATTTTCAAGTTCAATATCCAAAAGTTTATATATATGTGTATATGTGTAATGTTACTAATATTTTGTCAATCAACATTATTTTAAAATTACCTAAATTTAAGACTTTAACAACAGCGTCCCCTGCTGTCTGTTTTTAACTCGCAATTCTCCTAATATAGAAACTTTGAGCTAAATTTGCAGAATAGTAAATAGTTATTTTTAAGCATTATTGTCTTAACTGGAGTTTTCATTAGTTTTTGTGTACACACGCTTACAGTACAGTACCGCACTCTCAACTGAATCTACAGTTAATTTGCATATTGAATTTGCATAGTGTAAGAGGATCCCAGCAACCACATGCTGAACCCAGACTTGCATAAGGATTGCGCAATTAAACATCTGCTGCTCCTCAACTGATTTTTCCTTTTTTCTCAGATAATGTTGTCTTGGGTTTAGATTGAGAAGTATGCAAAACAACAGGTGTCTCTGAAAGAAACATGCACACATAAAAATGTGCTTACTTGACAGAACAATGAACCACATCTACATGCTGAGATGTAGAATTCTAGGGATTCGTGTTCTCTGAATCAGTTACACATGCTCCAAATTAACCTAACTAGGTTAACAAACCCAATTTGCTCTTTATTTCTCTGATATAATCATGTTCATTTTCCACAGACATTCTTCGGATGACGATCTCTTGTTACCCTACTCCAAATCCCACGGCCCATCTCATTCCCACCGCCATGTGAGGGACTGTCAGCCCGTCGCTCATGGCAATGTAACCCATGAAACCTGGGCGGCAAGCAAGCACTCGAACTCTCCAGTGTTCGAGTCAAATATATTCATCTCCGACATCACCGATGGCTCTGGTGTGCACAGATGGGCGAGCGGCCACATCACAGAGGTTCATGACCCATTGAGATCTGTGTCCGTTCTGGAACCAAGAGGCCCTGCAGGGTGCAAGTGGAGTCACCGAGAACTGGTGGAGCTCACTGCCAAAACTAGAAAGTGCCTCGTCGCCCAGAATGGAGGCTTCTTTGACATTGCAGACGGCCAGTGTTTGGGGAATGTCATAAGTGATGGGAAACTGGTGAGGAACAGTGGAGGAATTCAAAATGCTCAGTTTGGCATCCGAAAGGATGGGACGCTAGTGTTTGGGTAAGGACACAGCCAAAGGTCTCATTCTCTACAGTCTTTCTCCTGGCTGGAGTGATGTTTTGTAATACCACATGGTTTGTTTTTTT
>NW_015512682.1:7891-8245 GCF_001515645.1 Sinocyclocheilus grahami | reverse complement strand
GGTTGAATGAGTTCACTATACTCCACAAGGTCTATGTGGGTGTGATGGAGACAGACAGAAAATAAGAGGGTGGTGAATGGAGAAGTAGAATATTTACAGTGGAGAAGGCAATAGAGGAAATTCAGAAATAAACCATGACTGTAAGACAAAAAATAGGACTTGTTACTACCATAGGGACTTTAAGACTCTTGACATGCCCACTTTATAGTCATCAACACCCCTTCATCTCCATCCAAAGAGCATGTATGGGCTGCACTGCATTCCTGATCAACATTTCACCCTATTTTTGCTCTCATCTTCCTTTTTTCTTCATGTCAACTGCTTTCTACTTCCAGCAGGATTGCAGGGAATATG
>NW_015512682.1:5505-5959 GCF_001515645.1 Sinocyclocheilus grahami | reverse complement strand
CTTTGAATTGCTTTTTCATGTATTTGCACGCATTATTGAATTATTGACCTTCTGTCGGGACAAGGTGGTTTGAAGACAGACTAGGGCCAATTTGTTCATTCTGGTGAGAGGGAAATGACTGAATTGAATGATGACTGGCCCTATGGTAGGTGCTGATTAGCAAGATTGAGCGCTCTCAACGCTGTGACGGTGTCGCTCATTAGATGATATGAGGTACATTGACTCTTAGAATCCTGCTAGGTAGTTCAGTAATGAGAAACTGAAAAACCTCAAAAGTTACAGACAGCATTTTATTTATTTTGAATCGAGGATGTAACCAGGACTGAGGGAGCAAATATGAAGCTTTACGAACGGATCATTGATTAAACTTCCAATTCCTCTTCAATATTCATAACGGTGATGTTATGGCCCCGCTTCAGATGTTTTCCTCTCTAAAGTGGCTCTTAGAGGTTGG
>NW_015512682.1:4570-5453 GCF_001515645.1 Sinocyclocheilus grahami | reverse complement strand
GGTCAGAGCGAATGTGCAGTACATCTTGTACCTTCCTCTGTCGTCTCTCAAAGGTCAGCAGTGTGATTAACCTCAGGTCAATTACACCCAAGATGCTACACAGAATCCGTTAGAATGCATTAGTTTGGGGATAAGTGCATGAGGCAACCAGTCTTACTGATTGGGCGTGATCCTTCAGTTCCAGCGGCAGCTCTGCTAATATGTTGTGTATCTCGCCAACTGTCAGTTATTGCTCCCCTGAGCATTTAGAACAATATTACGACCGATACTAGTTATTGAAATAAGACGTAATTAACACAAAACCAATTGAGTTCATAATGGAGTTCATCCCTCTTTATTGCTCTGTAATCAGTTGCTATTCTCACCTCAGGACCACGGACAGAGGGGAAGAAGTCAAGCACAGTAAGTCAACAGTACACTTCAGAGCGTGTCAATAAATGGTCCTTCATGCCTTACACCGTCTTTGAAATAAGCTGGCTTCTCATTACAGAAAACATGGCTAGTGCATGTATATCTTCACTAGCAATGGACAGATGGGATAGATCCATTGCTTTGCTGTTCAATAAGTGGCTGTCGCAGTGGAACGCAGAGACTTGTCATTGGGTATCTGCCGGGACGAGCCCCAGGTGCATGTACTCATGCTTCACAGGCAGAGACGAATCATGGGATTGATTATGAAGTCATTCCAGGGTTGTGTGACCATCATAGCTGCTGTTCTCCTCTGACATGTCCTGGAATATTCATGAAGTGGAGTTAGGCTGTGTCTGAGGAGTCCTGTCAGCAGGGAAAATAAACTTTCTGAGCTTGTAAGGACATGCTTGAGAAGGAAAAATGGCAACTTTGAATTGCTTTTTCATGTATTTGCACGCATTATTGAATTATT
>NW_015512682.1:0-3332 GCF_001515645.1 Sinocyclocheilus grahami | reverse complement strand
TCTCTCTTACATTCTCACTTGTGTTCTCTTTCTATCTCTCTCTCTTTGACTTGCCCTCTCTCTGTATTATTAAGAGTAGAGCTGGTGACTTGAGATAGGTGGTCACTCCTAGAGGCCTCCACAGGTGACGGCACTCTTTTATTTGGTCAAGATGGATGGTTTGAAACATTTTCCTGAAAGTAGCAGCATTGCAGCGTTGCCTCACTTTAAAATGATTTTGTCTGATAAGAGCTCCTGCATTAGAGTAGAAGACAGGGTCTTCTTGTAGTGTTTCAAAATGTCTTTGTCCAGAGTCCTTATAGTTCAACAGCATAAAACAAACATCTGGTCATCCGACTTCTACCAACAATGACCTTTTTTTAGTTTCAGATAATAAAACTTGCATTACAGAAAATGTCTGACTGAGAGGGCCGTATACTTTAAGAATCAGTGTCAAAGTTGATAAGAACATGTAGAGGGAATGTTATTTTCTGCCTCAGTTTGGTGGATGTGAAGGACAAGGTTTGTTGTTTCTTGACCGTCTCAGTTGCTTAGTTGTTCCAGTTGAAGATGTATTTCCCCGTTTTGTACCTTCGATTGTCATGTGTTGCATGTTTCCTGGTCTTTGATGTCATAATGCATTGTTTACACAAACCTGTCTGCTCTTCACATTTGGTGTACCTCAGTCTTTCAGTAGATGTCACGTCACGCTTATGCACATCACCCACAGTCTATTTTTACAGGGATGAGGAGACATATGTGGGTAGAACGAGTTGTACAAACAGCTTGCTGGATGGAGTTCGCTGAATGGATTTTGGCAGAACCACTCGCACTATACAGCTAATAAAAGACAGTCTCACTGATACTTTGCGAGTATTGAAGTTTTTTGCTCTCACTCTGTATAGCTTCACATTGCTGTTTGTGAGTAAAATTAACCAGGCTATTGCTTTGGGGAAATTTTCAGTAGATTTCACACTGGCAAGCTCGTTCGCATGTGTTGTGCTCAGAAATATGCCCAAGCGCTTGCGATACATTTGCATGCTTGCGCAAAATGTTTGTACAGTAAAGCCGTATTTGAACAGTCTGCTACTTTCGCAGTTCGCCCCCAGTGGCAGTCAGTTTGTCTGTGTATTTACAAAAGTTGATCAATGGTTTAACCCTTTGTGAGTATTACGGGTGTGTTTTCATGTGTGATTTAGATGAGAGTGTGTGTGTGTGTGTGTGTGTTAAGGGTCCGATGGACCAGCTGTGGTATCTGGCTGTCAGTTTTATGCAGATGAAGAGTTCAGATAGTAATTATCTAAATAATTAGTCTGTCCCATAGGAAAGTCAGTTTGTTCTACTTCAGGCAATCCTGTCTCTGGTCTCTGCTGTCTGCACGGCATCTGTCTGCACGGCATCTGTCCTAATGGCACGGTTCCATATATCCAAAAAAATAGGGGCCATTTGTTGTCTCACTCGATTAGTAATCTAATAAATTGCCGTTAGACACCTAAACACACATCCTGGAAAAAAATCAACAGATATGTGTGTGTTTGTGTTTTAAAGGTGAAGTTCGTTGCATGCCTCTAGTGGCTACAAAAATAATTGCAAAGAAATAGTCATGTTCCAAACTCACACCACAAAAAAAAAAAAAGAAATGTAGGATGAAATTTGATTTTATACATCAGGGATTGATTGCATCAAGTGGACTTTACAGTATATGCTAAAATAATAAAAGTGCTTGATGTCAGTCAAAAATTAATGTTTCAGAGGCATTGCAATTTATCACATTTTGATGAATTGACATTGATTAAATGTTTTTTTTCTTTATAACCTGTATTTGGGATCTATTTAAGAAGTGGCTATTATTAAAAAATTATTTATAGTAAAAATGCTGAAAAAAAACTGAACAGATACAAGGCACTTATCTCTGCCTATGACTGAAGACTATCTAGCATCAGTCAGCTTTATTGCTTTAACGAATCCAGTCAATCTGAAATGGCTGGCTGTGGTGCCGCTCTCGTCAGGGCCCTTATCACCCAATTGATGCTGATGATCTCTTATCAATAAGAGAGTTAACAGTGACTTATCACTCTGTGGTTTTCACCAGTTTTTTTGTTTTACATATTGTCACTATTTCAAATAAAGAATGCACCTCTGAGGCTCTGATGGAGGATTACAGTGCTTAAAACAGGCTACAGATGTGAAGGATCCACATTTGGTCCTTAACCTCAGAGATCTGCTGCTTTCATGCCAGCATGGCCCATATATGAAGTGGTTTAGGCAGATAGTCCTTCAAAATGCCCCATTTTTTTGCTCTCTTGCTCTGTCTTTCCTTTGCACACATACACAGTTTTGGCCTTTTGAGATTTGGGCCACTGCTTTCCAAATTGACTTTTATCAAACTGTCTCAGAGAAGTAGGCTTTGTGGGTGGGCGCCAGTCTATTGTTCTCCTGCATGTAGTAAAGAATGAAAGAGGAGCTGTTCGATATATTTTCAAAAACTGTCAAAAACCCCTGCCAACCTAAGGGCAAGCTTATTTCTTTCACCCCACCACAATCACATGTACACAAAAAAAGTGAACCAAAGATGTATTTTCATGATGAAAGGGCACCTGTTTTTTGGACTGACTTACTTGTTTGTTTGCTTGCTTGATTGTTTATTTGTTTGTTTATTTGTGTGTTTGTTTGTTTGTTTTTATCTAGTTAGTTTGTTAGTGACAATTTCCCCAAATTCTCTTTACAGTAATACAAAACAGTGTATATATTTTTATGTATACATTTATACAGTATGGTATTATTGGTTGTACTATCTCTTACATATGCTTTATTTGGTTTTAAAATTATATTGGAGTAATTTATTGAGAATAATGTTTACAAAAAAACTAAAATTTTTAAACAAATGCAAAGGTTGGTAATGAGAATTTAAGGGAAATAATGTCACTAAAAAGGCTTGAATTTATTATTATTGTTTTTTTGTTCTCTCACACACACACACACATTATATTGTTTTAAATCAGATTGTTTTGTATAGAATTAGATCTTGTGGATTAGAGGTCCTTACCCATTCATTCTACTAAGAGAGCCTTAAAATGAGATAGATCTATGAAAAACATACTGTGCTCCCTTTAAACCTCTTACATGTCTGTCTCAGTATTATAAACCTGGAGTGTTTAATCTCTTGTTTCATGTATAAGAAAGCATCTTTACTAATATCACCATATACAGTGTGGTGAAAGTAAACAGTTGTGAAGAATATTACGGAAGCCGTTGAGTAGACACAGGCAGAAACTATGCTGAACATCTTTAAACTATATATTTTTCCTTGATGATCTTGGAAAAAAAAGCAACAACAAAAAACCATGCATAAC
>NW_015512681.1:6952-8246 GCF_001515645.1 Sinocyclocheilus grahami | reverse complement strand
GTGTTATCAAGATTGCTCTTTTTCAGAAGGGGTTTAACAACTGCATTTTTCATGGAGTTTGGAAAACCCAAGGCAATACTGAGTATTTATTATCTATTATATCAGGGTTATTATAATTAACTTAAACTAAAACCTTTTAAAAATCACATGTTTATCTGCAATAATATAAAGGTTAACTGAAATAAAATACATAAAAAATAAAAACTGAACTAAAAACTACAGAAATATAATTAAAAACAGAAATGCCAAGAAAACACAACAAAATTACTAATACCTTAAAATTAAAATTAAAACTGAATTACATTATTGAATTATATTTGTATATATATGAAAAATACACAAGTAATAAATCTAAAAATAATTTGTATATATACACACACAATGAAAAATTAAATATTGGAGAAACTATATTGTTAGAAAATAGGTAGTAAAAACAAAAACAAATTAGAAAGAAACAGCAAGTAAAACATGGAATTAACAGTGATATTTTGCAGTAGAAAGACTGAAAAAATATTTTCTTGTAAAATATACTCCAATAATCTTTGTTTTATTTACCACTTTGTTATTGTAAATATTTTACAGTGTAGTTAAGTGAACAGGTGTTTTTGCATCAGAGCTAGCCGTTTTATAATGCACTGCTCTATCGGGTGGCCTGGCATTCATCCTTACCTCTTGCTTGAATTCCACAGCCATTTGAGTGAGAAGTGATGTGGAAAAGCCTGAATTCTGTAGGAGAATCCGACCTGTCACACCCAGGTATGTAGACATAACCACAGGATACCTCTGCAGTCAAACACACAAGCATGTGTCAACATTAAAAACTGGACAAAGTACATTTTCAATGAAATTAGGCGAGTACAATAGGACTACTGTAATAGACTGTGCTGTGTTCACACTCACTTCGCCTTCGACAATCCCCCGTAACACAGCTGGCAGAAGAGGCTGAAACATATGGGAGCCCAATACAGGACTTACTTTTATGGCAATTTCAACAACCTGTAAGAAACGAAAGGAAAGAGAATTAAAGTGGGCAAGAGTAGAAACTATTATAAACGCTCATCTTTAAATTCCTCGGTTAGATGTTCAACTATTTATCCACAGTGTGAAACCTTCATCCTGCATTATGTTTTTTTTCTGCAAAAACATAAAAAATATGGGTTTTACATCACTTGGGCAGTATGTTAATTATAACACTATGGAGGAAAATGTTTTGGTTAGATTTGCTCAAATGGGAATAAATCAATGTACTCAAATCTATCATATTTTTTAGATCCCAAAACAGATTAATTTAGAA
>NW_015512681.1:5614-6669 GCF_001515645.1 Sinocyclocheilus grahami | reverse complement strand
GAGAAGGAGAAGCCCTGGAACAAGCCTACTGGCATGGCCTTTAGGAAATGGAATGGGCAAATAAAAAGCACATCAAATTACTGTGAATTTCACAACTCTGTTTAATATTATATCACCAGCAAAATCAGATTGAATATATCATAAATATTCTATATATCACCCAGCCCTGCTGCACACTTCTGACCTTGAGGACAACCAACTAATTTTCAATGAGGTAAAATTGCCTAGCTGTTCTGAAAGAGGGCAAGAGGAGCTTGTAGTTGTATGAATTCTGTTGTCAGACTATGTATTGGCTTAAGAAGGGATCTTGGCAGCCCAAGGCCATTACCCTCCTATTCCAGCCTCACTTTGACTGGATGCAGGATGAACCGCTCCCTCAAGGTGCGTTACGGTTTTCATTTTTCTTCTTCAGTCCACTGGTGCACACACAGCCTGGCACATAGAGCCGAACTTTACTTAAGTGACTAATGAGGGGTAATCTAGAAACAACATGTATAAACGAATGCGTCTGATATATCTGGATTACAGCCATGATGGAGTAGAAAGCTTGAGCTGGCACAGCCTTCCCAAACTGCTGCGGGAAATACGCCACTTTCTCTTTCAAAGCGTAAAAAGAAACAGGAAAACAAAATGTAAAAATACTTGGATACACTTAACTGTTTTGTGGTTCACTTACATTTACATTTACATTCTGCACATTGTTGTGAACACTTCTTTTAAAAGGGGTCATGAACTGCCTTTGTTTTTTATTTTGAACTGTTCTCTGAGGTCCACTTATAACGTTATCAAGATTTTTACATCAAAAAAACATAATTTTAGTAATAAGCTATTTTATGTCCATTTTTTAACCCCCCTCATCAGAACGCTCTGTTTGAATTGTAAACTCGGAAGTAAACGGCCACTGCTATGATTGGCTAAAGGCCCGTTCACACCAAGGATGATAACTATAAAGATAACGATATTAGCATCCACATCAGCGAATTATATTGTCTGTTTATTCTCAGCACATGCTCGTCTGCCGCTTTAAAGGGGTCATATGATGCGATTTCAAGTTT
>NW_015512681.1:1312-3084 GCF_001515645.1 Sinocyclocheilus grahami | reverse complement strand
ATCTCTATCTGATTTTTGAGTACTCTTAACAGAAGTGCATTAGTTTCTCTTGACAAAGGTGATTTCTGTCATAAAAGGACATGAACTGTAAAGTCCTTGATCCGTGTACACCATCAGACAGCTAAATGGCCTGTCATCTCTCATTGTCCTTTAGCCTTTACTTCAGCAACATCCCTCCAAACTAATTTTACAGAGAAGATGGCCCCTTCTTTCTGTGTTAATTAAAAACATCAATAAAAAGCAGTGCCGCCAGATACTGCTGATTTAAATGAACAGTTAATAAGGGAGTTACAAACTTGGACCCGATGATTTACGTACCGAACATGCTACCTGCAGTGTAAGAAGGCAGGGCATCCTCTGTGAGGTTAATCGAATGGCTGCCCACACGTCTGAGACTTTCACTGCCTACACAGATGCTTTAATGCATTCAGAACAGTTCCCATGTTGAGAAGCAAATGGAGGAGTGCAGGTCTGACAGGTTGTTTGAAATGTAGAGACTCATCAAATGTTAACTTATTAACCCTTAAAAGAACAATTCACCCAAAGACAAAGTTATAAACCCATTCTAAAGCTGAATTAGTTTAATTGTTCACAAAATGACATATTAAGCAGAATGTTCATGCTGCTCTTTTCTATAGAGTGAAAGTGGATGATGATTTATATTGCCAAGATTCAAAAAGGATAAAGAAGTATCATAAGTCTTTTATATGACTTGTGAGTTATATTACAAGTCAGATAAAGTCATTGGTCCCACTTTATATTAATTTAATTATTTTAACTACTATGTATTTACATCAAAAATAAGTACAATGTACTTATTGTGTTCATATTGTATTGCAAATGAGTGGGATATGGGTAAGGTTAGAGACAGGTTTGGTGGTATGAGTAGGTTTAAGGGTGGGTTAAGGTATAAGGGATGGGTCAACAGTGTAATTATAAATGTAATTACAGAAATGAATTACAGATGTATTTACATGCAGGTATTTTTTAAAATATGAGTACAATGTAAAAACATCAATGTACAGGATAAGTGCACTGCATTGTATTAAATATTAAATAAAACATAAGTACATATAGTAGTTAAGGCCACTTAATATAAAGTGCGACCAAGTCATTCACTATCTTTGTGAGAAACATACTGAGTTTACACTGCCGTTTAAAAGTTCAGAAAGATTTTTTATTAAAAAAAATATTTTATTCAGTTAACTTTTGTATTCACCAAAGGATCCTGAAAAATCAGTTTTCAGAATTGATAATAAGAAATGTTTCTTGAGCGCCAAATCAGCATATTATAATGATTTCTGAAGTACCATGTGACACTGAAGACTGGAGTAATTCCTAACTCAAAAATTTTAGACAATTTTCGAACTAAACACAAAAATGAAAGCACATACTGTTTGTATGGCTTCAGAAGATTTGTAAAATAGCAAAAATGTCTTGTTGACAAACGTTTTAGTTTTTTCTTCATCATTTATGGAGCCTTAAATCACCATCTACTTTCATTATATAGAAAAAGGCGACTGGACATTCTACCCCAAATCTTTTTTTATTTAACAGAGGAAAGAACTGGAACAACATGGGGAAAAGTAAATAATGCACAACTATTTATCAACTCTGCTTTTAATATGTAACGACTGTACATTAAGTTTACTTATTTATTTATTGTTTCTTTAGTACAAGACAACAAATAAGAAGACATGGTAAAGACAAAAGGACCACCAAAATTGGTTCTGAAGGAATAATATGCTGTACAGGGATTCAGTAACAATCAC
>NW_015512681.1:0-1168 GCF_001515645.1 Sinocyclocheilus grahami | reverse complement strand
ACACACCTGCGCTCCACGCTACTTAGGATTGAGGGAAAAGTTTCAAAATGCCCTAAAGAGATGACACAACAACGATGCCACAATACGACACTAATATTAACACAAATATCTAAAACCTCTGGTAACGTCACTCTTCCTAGCACTCCAGCTCTTCCTGCGGAGGCGCAGAGCGCGTTTTATGCTCCAAATTGGCTTGGGGTCTCCGATGAGCATCTGCTAACTTATGAAGGAGCAGCTGGAGGCCAAAACGAAAAGCTTTATCTCTAATGGCAGCATCCTGGCAGCCGTTCCACAGCGCTCTGTCCCTCCGCCTCCAGAGAGAAACGCAACTGCAGAGCGGACAAGAACCTCGCTTTGAAGCCCACATCAGACAGGCTTCAGCTGTATGACCCCTGTATGATAATTATCTGTGCTACAAGGTCCAACTGGTTAGGGTTAGGGTTAAATGAATTAGGGTTTAAATGAATAAAATGAATTAATTAAAATAGCTGAAAATAAGTTAATAAAATATTGGGGTCCTGCACGTAGTCCTTTCATCCTTTCTTCAAAGTAAAAATCTGCCCCAACTGTTTGTGTGGAAACAGTGTCAAAAAGCAAGCCCCTTCTGTCAGATCTAAGAGCTCGAGTGCATTAGCTAAAGCAAGCGAAGTCGAGAAGGGCTTCAAAAAAAGCTGAGCTGACTGTGGACTACTCAAAACCAAAATGACAGGGTTGAGGAATGCGTTTTCTAGTCATTATTCTGCAGCAGTGCCAGGGCACTTCATTTCACAACAGAGCATCAAGAAGACGAGCACAAAAGAGCAGGGAAGGATCGAGTCGTCCCTTCAGAACCTTGACTTGGCCTTCTGTGGTGATGTCTCTCAGCAGTTCACAGAAAGATCTGCAAAGGGCTTCAGCATAGTTCTAGAGAGAGATGACCACATGTAAAAACAGAGCACAATCATTTCTGTCATGCAGTGCATCATAGAGTATATGTCTTAATACACTGGTTATAAGACGAATAGTTCCAGTCCTTGGTTATGATTGGCTGAAGATATTGTAAAATAACATTGCAATTACATCAGTATTACATTGCTGATGAACTGCATTGTTTGGCAGAAGGATTTTTTTTTTCATCAATCATTTTTTTTTATTGCTGTGTTTATTTTACATGTAGTAATTGTCATGC
>NW_015512680.1:4816-6119 GCF_001515645.1 Sinocyclocheilus grahami | reverse complement strand
ATCTATCTATTATCTGATAATATCTATCTATCGTCTGTCTGTCTAACTTTATAGCAACACTCTAGCAATTAGTCAAACCAACCTAGCAACAACATAGCAACACCCTAGCAACCACTTAGCCTAGAAACCACATAGTAACATCCTAGCAACCACCCCAAACACCCTAGCAACACCATAGCAACCGCCCCAAGTGCCCTAGCAACCGCATAGCAACACCCTAGCAACCGACCTAGGTACCTTAGCAACCACATAGCAACACCTTAGCAACAACCCCGAACACCCTAGCAACCGACCTGATTTTAATTTTTTTTCAGGAAAATCAATTTACAATTTTGAGGGGATTTTATGATACTATGCTATATTTATGAGCTTTTTTTTTTTGCACACTCATTTTTGACCGCAAGTGTTACTTTTTTATCTTTCGCCAGTATCTCACCGAGTGCAACCATTCGACGTCATCGAAATAATGGCGCCCCCCCCCCCAAAGTCCAAAATATCTATAAAACGATGTGGATTTTAAAAATAAATAAATCTTTCTACTACATCTTTCAGTAAGAGACAGCATTTAGGTTATATACGTCTCTTTAACATCCCAATCATGTCCATGATTTTTTGTGTGTGTGTTCACAAAGCTAATGCCACAAAAGTCATCATTCTGTGATTTTTAATATTTCTAAATTTTTCGGTCAAAAGTGACTGAAGAGACCCTCGGAGGGTTAAGAAATATTTAAGTCTTCAAATTAAAGACAAAAGACACTTTTGATTTGAAAGGAGCAATTTATCAAATATGCGTATATGTTTTGTTTTCTCAAAAATATTTTTGATCGATAAATAAATTCAAATAAATCTACCTTTAATCTTAGTAGCATAAATATAACAATACATTAATATAACCAGAGACCCTAAGAGATCTGCTGCTTGCATAAACTGCTTAGACTAGTCTCTAAGTTTCTTATTTAACTCAGGACTGGTCTAATTCGAATCTGAAGAGTAAGACTAGGTGGTCAGTGGCTAAGCGAAAGAGGTGTAAATGTGTGTTTTCTGGGAGAAAATACAAACTGGAGACAAACAGAAAACACGTGATGTGATGTGAACTGAGAATCCTGGCGTGTGTTTTCTGTATGTTGCAGCTGTTCTGACGGTGGATCATTCTGTGGTGGATCTGGAGACCGTCGAAGCTTTATATGAGAACGTGAGTCGCCAGATTAACCCTGATTCTTATTCTCGTTCTTGCTTTATTTTCTACAGTCGTGTTTTAACAGCACCAGCTGTTTGCCAATAAACCCGCTTTTATTATTTCATT
>NW_015512680.1:0-3897 GCF_001515645.1 Sinocyclocheilus grahami | reverse complement strand
TGACTTCTATAGTGTGGAAAAAATACAATGGAAACTGACGGATGTGTTTGTGCAGGTGCCTTTGACGTTATAATCGTGCAGGGGCTGTGTTTTATGGTTCACTTTGAATGGTTTTGTTGTGAATGTTGACAGAGAGCGCAGCCTGAGGAACTGGAGAAGATCAGGAAACATTACGAGACGTCTAAAGAAGACGAGGTGAAGCTCCTGGATAAACCGGAACAGTACGTCATTCACGCGCATACACTCCAGCGCACGAATGATTCAAAAAAGCAAAAATGATACAAAATGCATCATATTTTGTGAGAACGTGTGACGTGAAAGAGCAAAACCGACACTATTTTTTTTAAATCAGCAGCTCAAAATGAGTCTGAAACAAGTGTATGATGCAGAGATCATGTTCTCTACAACTAGTTATAGAAGATTAAACACGGGTTAACTGTCTAACACATGATTAGCACATGAAACCGTTTTGACTTCAAGCCATCAGTTCATGAAAACAAAGGTTTTGACACAAGATTTAAACATTATATGAGTTAATATGAGATTTAAGAGCCTCATGAAGCCGACAAACCTGGTAACTTTCACACAATGTGCTCATAAGATTTACTTTAAAGCTATTTTCACTCAGAAATCGCTAAGAAATTTCACAAATAATTACAAAGAAGCAGCAAGTAACAAGTTGAGTTAGACGTGAAATTTAAAGTTGAAAAACTTAAATAATATTTTCTTGCGAAAAGGACTATTATAGTTAACTAAAGTTAAAACCGTAAAAATATATATATATATTTAATTATAAATAAATGTTAACTGAAATATTTTTTTAAATAATTGTATTATTTTTTATTTCTTATTTTATTAATATAATAATATTATTTTTATTATACATACATCTTTTTATTATACATGCATTTTTATTATTTTATATTTTATTATTAACTATTATTTTATTTCAGCTAGTTTCCACAGCAACATTTCTCATTTGAACTTAGTTTGATTTGATGCACTTAAATTAAAACTGAAATAAAAATGACTAAAAACAACAAAAGCTAATAAAAATGACAAAAGCACGGCAAAATTACTAAAACTTTATCTAAATTTATCATGAAAGCAGAAAATATAAAAATTAAATCTAATTCAAAGTATGAACTAAACTATAGTATAGTAGTATATTAATGCTACTAAAATCATACTTCAATCATCTTTAAAGTTTTATTCTTTGCTTAACTTGGAAAAATATGTTTTTGCAGAACACCAGACATCAGTAACACAACATCAGACTTTACAACTCTAAATAAACACATTATTATTATTATTATAATAAATGCGTTGCACTGCGTGTTTGTTCTGATGAACTCTCACATGCTGCACAAACATCTGAAGCGTTCCTGTAAACCTCCTTCTTCTTCCCGCTCAGATTCCTGTACGAACTCTCCCAGATTCCCGACTTCGCTCGCCGCGCGCACTGCATCATATTCCAGTCTGTGTTCGTGGACTCCATATCGTGCGTCCATCGGAAAGTGGAGATCATCTCTGCTGTGAGCAAGGTACAGTAATGTCCAGAGAGCCGGAACGGCTTGCTTTCTTCTTCTGTAATTGTTAAGACTGGTTAGTTTTGGTTACAGTCTTGTCTTAATTTAACTTTAACTTTATCCTGCAGTATTTGCACCGACCTGGACGACATACTGCATTTTATAAATGGGAATTCTACAAGCCGTGCAACCAGGATACTATTTACCACAATGCAATGCGCTCAATTTAACTTTACATTTCCGAATCAAGTGGCAAACCAGAGACAAATTCATTTCATTTGGTCCTTTCAGGATTAAAAACGCAAGCTACATAAAAAATTATGTGCAAAACTTACACTAAATAGACATACAACGAAAAGAGGTCACGTGATGTCAATGTAACACACTACACTGTTAGAAATTGTGCAAAACACTAGATATGCCATCTTCCATATCTGTTATTTTCCTGTATCTTTCCAGAGTGTTGTATCGACCAGAAGCAACATCATACATTTTCTTGACTTATTAATTCCTTGAATTGCCAAATTTCCGAAATGCCAAATGGCATTTCTTTTAGGATTAAAAAATAATGTTCAAACCGCTCGCTATTAGTATGTGCTGTATATTCAGTATTTGAGTTTACTTTCAATTTTCAGAAATGAGTATGTACAGGCATCAACAAACGTGATTTTTAACATTATCTTGACTCATTATTTCATTTTTATTTCAAGATTAAAAATGTAAACTAAATAAAAAATTATTAAATCAGAAATAAAAAAAATAATATTTGTATTTTTTAAAAAACATTTGTATTAAAATAAAAAATATTCATAAAAAATCATATTTGTATTTGTAAAAATAAAATATATATATTAAATAAAAAATATTCATAAAAATAATATTTGTATTTGTAAAAAAAATAACATTTATATTATAATAAAAAATATTCATAAAAAATGTGTATTTGTAAAAGAAAACATTTATAATAAAATAAAAAAATTCATAAAAATAATATTTGTATTTGTAAATAAACATTTATATTAAAAAAGATATTCATAAAAATAATATCTGTATTTGTAAAAAAAAATGCATTTATATTCAAATAAAAAATATGCATAAAAAAATTTGTATTTGTAAAAAAACATTTATAATAAAATAAAATATTAAAATAAAACAAATTCATAAAAATAATATTTGTATTTGTAAAAAACATTTATATTAAAATAAAAATATCGATATATTAAAATAAAAAATATTCATAAAAATAATATTTGTATTTGTAAAAAAACATTTGTTAAAATAAAAAATATTCATAAAAATAATATTTGTATTAAAAAAAACATTTATATTAAAATAAAAAATATTCATAAAAATAATATTTATATTTGTAAAAAAAAACAGTTATACTAAAATAAAAATATTCATAAAAATAATATTTTGATTTCTGACATGATACCTGTGACACAATGCAGTTTGATGGCTGTTTCACTGTGCAGTATGCAGTACACTAGTGTTGTGTTCTGAAGTATGTAATTGTATTTTCAGGCTTTTCTTGAGAATGACAGCGTGAAGGACGTGATCGGCCTCATCTTGGCCTTCGGAAACTACATGAACGGTGGAAACCGGACCAGAGGACAGGCAGACGGGTTCGGACTGGAGATTCTGCCTAAACTAAAAGATGTCAAGAGCAGGGTATGAAAATACCACTCATAAACCATAAACCTGCTCTGAATATGTGTCTTTCAGTATTCTGAAGAGTTGACTGGGTGTGATTGGGTCACCTCAACATCTGCCAATGACCTTCTTTCCCATCAGGACAATCGGATAAGTCTGGTGGATTATGTGGTGTCGTACTACCTGCGAAACATGGACGAGGTACAGCCGGATGAGATTTAAACTCTTTTAGGGTTAGGGTTAGGGTTATCATTGTATTTGACTGTACTCTATATCATTTTATTGTACTTTTTTTTTTAACTGTGCAGGTGCACTCTGTTACTGGTAATTGTGACTTTTTATTTCTCAATTCTGAGAATTAAAAACAGAATTGCATGATATAAACATGCAATTCTGAGAAATAACGTGAGAATTGCGCGATATAAACTCGAACTTGTAAGAAAATACTAATTTTTTTTCTTCAGAATTGGAGTTTATAACTAATAACCAAAAACAATTGCAAGTTTATATCTTATAATTCTGAAAAAAGTCAGATTAAAAGTCGCAATTAAAAAATTTTTTTTATTCACTGGCGGAAATGGGTTTCCATACTTTATTTGATTTAATTTAGAAGGAAACATCTTTTTAGCTCCATTGTCCTGCAACCTCAGCCAAAAAGTGTTTTAACCTCTTAAATTGAAAGTAACGTTAATGTAATGCAATAAAAAAGCACAAC
>NW_015512679.1:7295-8252 GCF_001515645.1 Sinocyclocheilus grahami | reverse complement strand
AAAACATCATCATGCAAGCTCAATAAAAACATACAATTTGTGCACTATGAACCACGTGAAACGTTTTTATACTTCATTGGCAGATATTTATAAATGTGCAAATTGTCTTGTGCAACAAAAATACAAACAGTGCAAAGGATTCACAAACTACACACAAAATGATAGAGAAATAGACCATAATTTGCATCTCAAGTTAGGATGTTTAGATGCGTCTGCTGGAAAACAAGACAAAAACCCAGAGGAAGAGATTCACTTTTAGAGGTGCATGCAACATTTATGAATGCAAGACCTTTTTAGGCCTTACTTTGTGAAAGAGCAATACTTTTTAAGACCCACGGAAACCCTGGTGTGTAAATAAAGGATAGAATTTTCATTTTTGGTTTTATAATTCTTATAAAATTCTTATATATATAAAAAAGACACAAGCTTATAAAAATGTGGCTCAATATTTTTATTTATTTATTTGTTTGTTTGGCAGTGATGCAACAACCATTATTTTTGGTTCCCCAAACCTTTCAGTGAACAATTGTTAAATACACTTTTTTAATAATCGAATGAACCTTTTTTCCACTAAAAGAATATTTTGTGCAATTTAAAGGCTCTGTTTTTTAGCCTGTGCACAAGAAACATTTCAGCAGTGTGTTCAGAGTTTAGTCGGTGCGTGCATCTAATCATCTAATAGCACTGAATATTTGTTTACAAAAAGAAGTCCTGAGAAAGTAGCAGTGCATGACAGCTGTTCTGACCTCTCCTGATGATTGGATTACTGATGAAGAGACAGCAGAGGCTTTAGTGCTTTTCTCATTCCTCAGCTCACCCAGTCCTGACCCAACTTCACCCCGTTAAGCCATTCTCTATCCTTCACCCGCACATATTCATCAACCTCCATAATGAAGGCTCTTAAAAGCTTCATGCAGCACCAGAGATTTCTGTCTTTATTTTATGGAAACGTGTTTT
>NW_015512679.1:4948-6250 GCF_001515645.1 Sinocyclocheilus grahami | reverse complement strand
TGCACAGAAAAATCTGAATTGCAAAACATAAAATCAGAATTGCAAGATATAAAATTAGAATTGCAATATATAAAATCAGAATTGTGAGATGTAAACAGATTTCTGAGAAAAAAAAACTTTGCTAAACAGCAAAAATATAAACTTGCAATAACGAGAAAGAATTGTGAGATAAAGTCACAAATACCTCATTTATTTTTTTGGGCAGAAACAAAAAAACTGAATTGCAAGATGTAAAGTCAGAATTTTGAGAGAAAAGACAAAGATATAAACTTACAATTACAAGTTTGTACTTTGTAATTGTCAGATATAAAAAAAACTGAAAATTGCAAAACTGAATTGTGTGAGATGTAAACTTATTTTCTTTCATGGTGGAAACAAGCTTGCATATATATATATATTTTGTATGTCTTTTCCAGTGCAAATATCTAAACATTCATAAATCAAGATACTTATATTTGAGAAGCAAAATGAATTAAAATATTAAGTATCATTTTCTGAAAAGATTATCAAAATTGCACGTATGCTTAAAAAACAGAAAAGAAAATCTTTCCATAGGCTAAGAAAAATAAGCTTAATTAAACTGTGTTTTTTTTAACCCATGGACAAACATTTGTTCTTGTTTTAAGCATAAACTCAATTAATTTTTAAAAACAGAGTAATTCTGCTTCTCAAGCAAACATATCTTGATTTAAGAATGTTTTATACCAGAAGAGACAAAAACAAAACACAAAATAAGACAAAAATTCTAAGTAAGAAAATCAATTTTTGAATAAGAATAATTTTTGGCTATGAGCTTCTTCGGAGGTTTAAGGCTTATTTCCTTTAAAACACTAAAGTGTTAACACACTCATCCACCAAAACCCAAAAACGAGCTATTGAGTAATTACTAATTACTGGAGTTTAGAGGAATCAAATCTTTGAAATATGTTTTGAGGCAGTCGGTGGCATAAGCTGTGTATCCACAAGCGCAACTGTGTATTCAGCTTTGTTTTGTAGTTTGACTGCAAACGGTCTACACACATTTCCAATTCCAATTTTCACCTGCCTATAAACAGACTGTAATGTTAAGTAGTTATTACATGTTATGTTCCCTGGATCAGTGTATTGGGTTTAGGAATCATCCAGCCTCTTGGGTTTTTTGACAGTCCAGTATGTACTTCATAAATAGTTACCTACCATGCCTTCTACCACATTTCTAGCCTTATTACATCACTTGCCTCCCCTGATGCCCGTGCAAAACTTCTGGGAAGTTGCATCTTCTGGGAATGCACATCCCACGTACACTGCAACTGGGAAGTTGGA
>NW_015512679.1:0-1099 GCF_001515645.1 Sinocyclocheilus grahami | reverse complement strand
GTGACCTAAAGACAACGACGAGTTAATAATATTGAGAAGCGGTTTAAGGATTGTCTAGACATTTTTATTGGCACATTTAATGCCATAACTTAAGAGTTTCTGCTTCAATTTAAGGTCTTAATTTGTGTTAAAACCGGCTTGCTCCTGACTAGAAGATACTACTGAGATCTCACTTGTATTTTTAATTTCTTGTGGGCATGTATTTAAAGAAACGCTGGAGCAAACACACTGGTGTCTTCTGAATTTCATGCCAAGCACGAGAAGCATAAACGCTAATGTGTTTTGAGCGATGACGTGTCACTTAATTGCACGCTGCTTTATTTCTGAATCATGGAGAGCTCATTGACTATCTTCTTTCATCTTCACATCTCTCACCCACCATCTCTGAATTCACCTAAAAAGACCCGGTGTTGGTGGCAAGGTCCAAATAAAAACCATGGCATAAGCAGCAAGCAGAAGTAGGTCAAGATAGCCTCATCTGCCTGAGATACGAGGCTCTCGTCTGGGTCACGGAGAGATGGGGAGAGAGGGAAAACATGACACTGAGACGGAAACAGAGCCAAATATTCAATATTGGGAATATGTTGGTAGATCTTCCTCAAATCTGATTGGTCAGACAGGATTCTGATGCGTGATCATTTGTGACCGCAGAGGCTCGATTAAATGGATATTTCACCTGAGAAATAAAAATGTAGTCATCATTTGCAGCAGTGTTATTTTAGTATCATTAGGATTTTAGTTTTTGTTGATATTTTGCATTCTGATCTAAATTTTTAATTTTTATAAAAAAATAAAATTTTAATTAAAAAATTTTGAATTTGAATTTTAATAATTTTAATTAAAAAAATTAAACTTTTAGTGAAAGTTTTAGTAAATTCATGTTTCTCACCATTTTTATTTTGTCCATATGGATTTTTGAAAATTAAGTTTTAGTTTTTATCCATAGTTTATTTCATTTTAGTCAAACTAAACTAAAATGAGTTGCCTTGGCAACCAAATGAAATAAAATAAAGTTTTAGTTTTTAAGTTTAACTTTAGTCTAAATCTAAATTTAACAAACTAAAACTAAAAACTAAAATACAATAAACTATTAAAAATT